>NC_048572.1:77258414-77288414 GCF_013265735.2 Oncorhynchus mykiss
AAATTTGATTTGTTTTCGAATTCTTTGTGGATCTGTGTAATCTGAGGGAAATATGTCTCTCTAATATGGTCATACATTGGGCAGGAGGTTAGGAAGTGCAGCTCAGTTTCCACCTCATTTCGTGGGCAGTGAGCACATAGCCTGTCTTCTCTTGAGAGCCATGTCTGCCTACGGCGGCCTTTCTCAATAGCAAGGCTATGCTCACTGAGTCTGTACATAGTCAAAGCTTTCCTTAATTTTGGGTCAGTCACAGTGGTCAGGTATTCTGCCGCTGTGTACTCTCTGTGTAGGGCCAAATAGCATTCTAGTTTGCTCTGTTTTTTTGTTAATTCTTTCCAATGTGTCAAGTAATTATCTTTTTGTTTTCTCATGATTTGGTTGGGTCTAATTGTGCTGCTGTCCTGGGGCTCTGTAGGGTGTGTTTGTGTTTGTGAACAGAGCCCCAGGACCAGCTTGCTTAGGGGAGTCTTCTCCAGGTTCACCTCTCTGTAGGTGATGGCTTTGTTATGGAAGGTTTGGGAATCGCTTCCTTTTAGGTGGTTATAGAATTTAACGGCTCTTTTCTGGATTTTGATAATTAGTGGGTATCGGCCTAATTCTGCTCTGCATGCATTATTTGGTGTTCTACGTTGTACACGGAGGATATTTTTGCAGAATTCTACGTGCAGAGTCTCAATTTGGTGTTTGTCCCATTTTGTGAAGTCTTGGTTGGTGAGCGGACCCCAGACCTCACAACCATAAAGGGCAATGGGCTCTATGACTGATTCAAGTATTTTTAGCCAAATCCTAATTGGTATGTTGAAATTTATGTTCCTTTTGATGGCATAGAATGCCCTTCTTGCCTTGTCTCTCAGTTCGTTCACAGCTTTGTGGAAGTTACCTGTGGCGCTGATGTTTAGGCCAAGGTATGTATAGTTTTTTGTGTGCTCTAGGGCAACAGTGTCGAGATGGAATTTGTATTTGTGGTCCTGGTAACTGGACCTTTTTTGGAACACCATTATTTTGGTCTTACTGAGATTTACTGTCAGGGCCCAGGTCTGACAGAATCTGTGCATAAGATCTAGGTGCTGCTGTAGGCCCTCCTTGGTTGGTGACAGAAGCACCAGATCATCAGCAAACAGCGGACATTTGACTTCGGATTCTAGTAGGGTGAGGCCGGGTGCTGCAGACTTTTCTAGTGCCCGCGCCAATTCGTTAATATATATGTTGAAGAGGGTGGGGCTTAAGCTGCATCCCTGTCTCACCCCACGACCCTGTGTGAAGAAATGTGAGTGTTTTTTGCCAATTTTAACCGCACACTTGTTGTTTGTGTACATGGATTTATTATGTCGTATGTTTTACCCCAAACACCACTTTCCATCAGTTTGTATAGCAGACCCTCATGCGAAATTGAGTCGAAGGCTTTTTTGAAATCAACAAAGCATGAGAAGACTTTGCCTTTGTTTTGGTTTGTTTAGTTGTCAATTAGGGTGTGCAGGGTGAATACATGGTCTGTTGTACGGTAATTTGGTAAAAAGCCAATTTGACATTTGCTCAGTACATTGTTTTCATTGAGGAAATGTACGAGTCTGCTGTTAATGATAATGCAGAGGATTTTCCCAAGGTTACTGTTGACGCATATTCCACGGTAGTTATTGGGGTCAAATTTGTCTCTACTTTTGTGGATTGGGGTGATCAGTCCTTGGTTCCAAATATTGGGGAAGATGCCAGAGCCAAGGATGATGTTAAAGAGTTTTAGTATAGCCAATTGGAATTTGTTGTCTGTATATTTGATCATTTCATTGAGGATACCATCAACACCACAGGCGTTTTTGGGTTGGAGGGTTTTTATTTTGTCCTGTAACTCTCACTCTCTCTCTCGCTCTCTCTCTCTCTCTCTCTCATTCCCCCTCTCTCTCTCTCTCATTCCCCCCCTCTCTCTCTCTCTCTCTCTCTCATTCCCTCTCTCTCTCTACCTCTCTCTCTCATTCCCCCCCCCCCTCTCGCTCTCTCTCTCTCTCTCTCTCTCTCTCTCTCTCTCATTCTCTCCTTCTCATTCTCTCTCATTCCCTCTCTCTCTCCCTCTCATTCTCTCTCTCTCTCTCTCATTCCCCCCCCCTCTCTCTCTCTCTCTCTCTCTCTCTCTCTCATTCCCTCTCTCTCTTATTCTCTCTCTCTCATTCCTTCCCTCTCTCATTCCCTCTCTCTCTCATTCCCTCTCTCTCTCTCTCTCTCTCATTCCCTCTCTCTCATTCCCTCTCTCTCTCATTGCCTCTCTCTCATTCCCTCTCTCTCTCTCTCTCTCTCTCTCTCTCTCTCACTCTCTCTCTCTCTCTCTCTCTCTCTCTCTCTCTCTCTCTCTCTCTCTCTCATTCTCCCTCTCTCTCATTCCCTCTCTCTCTCTCATTGCCTCTCTCTCATTCCCTCTCTCTCTCTCTCTCTCACTCTCTCTCTCTCTCTCTCTCTCTCTCTCTCTCTCATTCTCCCTCTCTCTCTCTCTCTTTCTCTCTCTCTCTCTCTCTCATTCCCTCTCTCTCATTCCCTCTCTCTCTCTCTCTCTCTCATTCCCTCTCTCTCTCTCATTCCCTCTCTCTCTCTCATTCCCTCTCTCTCTCTCATTCCCTCTCTCTCATTCCCTATCTCTCTCTCGCTCTCTCTCTCTCATTCTCTCTCTCTCATTCTCTCTCACTCTCTCTCTCTCATTCTCTCTCTCTCTCATTCTCTCTCTGTCTCGCTCTCATTCCCGCTCTCTCTCTCTCTCTCTCTCTCTCTCATTCGCTCTCTTTCTCTCTCTCGCTCTCTCTCTCATTCCCTCTCTCTCATTCCCTCTCTCTCTCTCTCTCTCTCTCTCTCTCTCTCTCATTCCCTCTCTTGTTCAGCCAATGGGTTTTAGTGTTTTAGCAATTGAGAAAAACTGTAACATGTCTGGTCTCTCATAACCATGTGTTGTGACTACATGACTACTTATGAGAGACCAAAATGAGTCAAATTTTGGTCTCTCATAAGTAGTCATGTCTTTTGTTGTTGTTATTCATTTGGTCTCTCATAAATAGTCCTGTCTTGTGTTGTTGATACTCATTTGGTCTCTCATAGATAGTCCTGCATTGTTGTTGTTATTCATTAGGTCTCTCATAGATAGTCCTGCATTGTTGTTGTTATTCATTAGGTCTCTCATAGATAGTCCTGCATTGTTGTTGTTGTTCATTAGGTCTCTCCTAGATAGTCCTGCATTGTTGTTGTTATTCATTTGGTCTCTCATAGATAGTCCTGCATTGTTGTTGTTATTCATTAGGTCTCTCACAGATAGTACTGCATTGTTGTTGTTATTCATTAGTTCTCTCATAGATAGTCCTGCATTGTTGTTGTTATTCATTTGGTATCTCATAGATAGTCCTGCATTGTTGTTGTTATTCATTTGGTCTTTAAAAAAAATATATATATATATTTCACCTTTATTTAACCAGGTAGGCTAGTTGAGAACAAGTTATCATTTACAACTGCGACCTGGCCAAGATAAAGCAATGCAGTGTGACACAGACAACAACACAGAGTTACACATGGAATAAACAATAAACAAGCCAATAACACAATAAACAAGTCAATAACACAGTAGAATAAAAACAAAGTCTATATACAGTGTGTGCAAAAGGCATGAGGAGGTAGGCAATAAATAGGCCATAGGAGCGAATAATTACAATTTAGCAGATTAACACTGGAGTGATAAATTATGATGATGATGATGATGATGATGATGTGCAAGTAGAGATACTGGTAGAGAGACTGGTGTGCAAAATAGCAGAGAAGTAAATAAAAACAGTATGGGGATGAGGTAGGTAGATTGGGTGGGCTATTTACAGATGGACTATGTACAGCTGCAGCGATCGGGTTGGCTGCTCAGATAGCTGATGTTTAAAGTTGGTGAGGGAAATAAAAGTCTCCAACTTCAGCGATTTTTGCAATTCGTTCCAGTCACGGGCAGCAGAGAACTGGAAGGAAAGGCAGCCAAATGAGGTGTTGGCTTTGGGGATGACCAGTGAGATATACCTGCTGGAACATGTGCTATGGATGGGTGTTGTTATCGTGACTAGTGAACTGAGATAAGGCGGAGCTTTACCTAGCATAGACTTATAGATGACCTGGAGCCAGTGGGTCTGGCGACGAATATGTATCAAGGGCCAGCCGATTAGAGCATACAGGTCGCAGTGGTGGGTGGTATAAGGTGATTTGGTAACAAAACGGATGGAACTGGAGATGTTTAATATGAGACTGGAAGGAGAGTTTACAGTCTAACCAGACACCTAGGTATTTGTAGTTGTCCAAATATTCTAGGTCGTAACCATCCAGGGTGGTGATGCTAGTCGGCGGGCGCGTGCGGGCAGCGAATGGTTGAAAAGCATGCATTTGGTTTTACTAGCGTTTAAGAGCAGTTGGAGGCCACGGAAGGAGTGTTGTATGGCATTGAAGCTCGTTTGGAGGTTAGTTAGCACAGTGTCCAAGGAAGGGCCAGAAGTATAAAGAATGATGTTGTCTGCGTAGAGGTGGATCAGGGAATCGCCCGGAGCAAGAGCGACAATATTGATATTTACAGAGAAAGGAGTCAGCCCGAGAATTGAACCCTGTGGTACCCCCATAGAGACTGCCAGAGTTCCGGACAACAGGCCCTCCGATTTGACACACTGAACTCTGTCTGCAAAGTAGTTGGTGAACCAGGTGAGGCAGTCATTAGGTCTCTCATAGATAGTCCTGCATTGTTGTTGTTATTCATTAGGTCTCTCATAGATAGTCCTGCATTGTTGTTGTTATTCATGTGGTCTCTCATAGATAGTCCTGTCTTCTTGTTGTTTTCATTTGGTCTCTCATAGATAGTCATGTTTTCTGTTGTTGTTATTCATTTGGTCTCTCATAGTCCTGTCTTGTGTTATTTACACGTTTTTCCTCTCTTCCTGTGTTGTTATGGTCTTTCTTGTAGTCCAGAGGAGTATTCCAGAAAGATGATTTAACAAATTCAGGATTTCCTGAACATATCCGTCTTGTCTTAACCAGGTGAGGGAGTCCAGAATTGATTGATTCCAGAACGTCTGCTTCCCCTTTAAGCTATTAGACTAGGAGAAGCGCAGATTGGTTGATCTGACAACTGGCGCGAGCACGCAACATTCAAAAAGGTCCACATGTCGATGACGGAGAAAACGATAGATATGGAGTCAAAAGAAAGAGACCAAAATTTCACTACTCTAGAACAAGAAACTATTTTAACAAAATACAACAAATATGTTCCATTTACTAAAAAAAGTCAGACATCCGTCGTCGCAAAAGCCAGAGAGGGAGCCTGGCAGAAAACTGCAGACAGAATCAATGCGCATGTGAAGTGGCATGATCCTAATAGGCTTACACATGGGTGAGTAGTAATAATGCTTTCACTTTATAGAGCACTTATTGTAATACTGGTGATATTAAGTGTCAAGGCTATGGCTAATATGTATGTTGTAGTAGCCAATGTCACAATTGCAATGGTAGGCCCATTCCATAGCCATAGCCTATGTAGCCTATACTATACATCTCAGATAACACGCACACACACACACACACACACACACACACACACACACACACACACACACACACACACACACATACACACTCACGCTCCTGTTTGATGTGTCCTGTATGATGTGTCCTGTATCTGGTGTTGTTTAGCTTTGCAGGGCTTCATAACCTCTATCAGACTAGACCACCATGACACTGAGCTCTGATCAATATACAATCTAACCAGCCCATGGGGC
Organism: Oncorhynchus mykiss; assembly: GCF_013265735.2. Taxonomy (NCBI): domain Eukaryota; kingdom Metazoa; phylum Chordata; class Actinopteri; order Salmoniformes; family Salmonidae; genus Oncorhynchus; species Oncorhynchus mykiss. The sequence continues at coordinate 77,264,174 of NC_048572.1, forward strand.
ATGTGTGTGTGAGTGTGTGTGTAGGTGTGTGCGTGTTTTCCGAGATGTTTGGTATTCAGGGCTGCTGTTCAATACACGGTTGGTACAGTGCGAACAGCAGTCACATGACAAAAAACAAACATTTTATATAACAAGCCCATATGACCGCCATCTTAAACCTCTCTAACCTAGCCAATCAAAGGCCTTGGCCTTCATTCAACCCCAAGGTACTGTAACTGAGCAGATATGAGGAGAGCCACACTAACTGAGAACTAATGATTTGATTCTATTTTTGCTACATGGCGTAAATCCTTGAAATGTCAACAACAACCCACTGGGGCTTTCTCGCAAACTATAATCATCATATTCCCTTTCCGACTGTATCGTTATGCCAACAAGAATCCTGAAAACGTCGGCTAGTCAGCACAGTGATGTCGACAGACCTTTAGGCACACAAAAACAGCAGTGAATGACTCACATGTTGGTGTTGGCTGTGGAGGTGAGCCACTCCCCAGCCAGCCCAATGATGTCCAGCCCCGTAGACAGCTGGTTGAAGAACCGTGGATGACCTGGGACAGAGATAAGAGATTCTATCTGAATGGGACTTTACAAATGAAAATGAAACATACTGGGATATTTGCCTGCAAGGTTTCTATAACCTTGTAAAAACACACATCTACTACAAGGGTTGAAACAGTGTGTGTTCTTTCCTGTAATGAAAACAAACCACTTGATATGAACTCAGACAGGTTATTTTCTGAAACTCCCACATTCACTCTTTGCTGTATTCCCATTGGGACCTGAGATGCAGTGGAACATTTGCCTTCGAGGTACTAGATGGGGACACTTATCCACTGATAACAAGGTTACATGACATTTAGAGTAGGCTAGCCTAGATGCTCACAGAGCTTGAAGTTTATGTTTGAATGAAATTCAACAACAAGAAACATCACTAGGCTACTAATATTGTATTTGTAGCCCCCTAGACGAACGGACTGACTAACTAACTAAAGAGCGCAATATCAGAGATACAAAAGCGAAGTGGATTTGCTCCCTCGTGATAGGCTATATTTCAGCACCGTGGACAGCGCCCGTGATAGCGTCATTAGAATGAAGGCATGAGACTCAACTGCCATAGGCTAATTGATTCAGACAAACTCGTAAATCGTGCGACAATGTTTTTTAAACTATCGTCACTTTGTGTGTAAATGTCCAATGAATTGAGTTAAAGGTCTTTAGGAAGTAAACCCAAAGGACTGTTTGACTGTTGTCGTTCCTAACGGCTTGTAAAATCCCATGCAGGCTTGCGTCCCCGCGGGCAGTACTTGGTTTAATAAAATCAAGGAAGGAGTATTACCAGGGGTACATACAATCACCCGTCATTGTGATTGGATGTTACTGATCAAGGGAACAGCTTATGCTTAAATGGTTTTGTGTAGCATTCCATTTTGCTCCATTTTGCTCAAGTGTTTTTGTGAACACGAGCAGATCACTGTGATAAAGAGAACACAAACTGTATCCCAATAACGTCTGAAGAAATGTTCATATGTAAAAAGAAATATACAAAGGTGCGTTAAACATTTTTAGAAAGCCTAAACAACATGGAAATATTTGTAGACAATAGACCTACCGGTTGGTCAAGTTTCATGTAGACTAAGCTAACCATTTAAGCCAACTGCAATATTGGTTGTTTTGGATTGGAATGTATCCTAAAAAAGCAGAATGAAACGTCTTTGTTTCTCATGTAATTTCCTATCAAGGAAGGAGAGAAACAAAAGCCTATCTAAATTAAATGTATAGGCTAATGCGTTTTCCAATGGTAAAAGATTTTAGTCTGCCTGGCTTGGTGAGACTATTACTTCTTTTTTTCCACACTCATTTAAACTGCTCAAAGGAAGAACTAAGGAAGAAATTGCACAATTGGAAATATAAGAAATGCAAAGATTGGAAACGTAATTAATGCACACAAACTGTCCTGAAAACATGAAAAGGAAACATCTGGTTTAAAGCTGTATCTTGTTTCATGTAACTTAGTTGTGGCCAGTTTAGTAGTCTACCTGTTCGCACGCCGTACTTGAGCGTGTCCCTGCAGTCCACGAGGATCTGCTCGAGGGACTCTGGCTGGTCAGAGAGCTCGAGGTTGAATCCCTCCATGCCCTCGAGCAGCTGGTGAGGATGGTGGAAGTCCAGAACCTTGGTGGAACGGTCAAAAGTCTTCCTGACGTAGTTGGTGAGGATGCCCACAAGTTCCAACAAGAACTGCATAGTCGCCTCTTCTCCGTTTTTGGCGGGAAGTAAGTCTAGAAGAATGACGGAAAAAGCATTTACAAAACGAATAGAAAATCGAAAGTAGAGGCTGGACGCCCTTTTACAGAAGAGGGCTTATAAATATAGGCCTAGGCTACGGTTCACTAAATGTTAGAAAATGTAAGAATTAGATAACTAACGTGTAGGGTTATATTAAAAGTCTAGCAAGAATGAACTCGTTATCTCTCACCTCTCGCGAACATGTTGGAAAAATCGGTCTCAGTGCGGCGGAAACGGGCATCCCGGTCGCTGTTGTCACAGGAATACAGGTTCTTCTGGCGTTCTGAGAGTGAGCCTGCGAGCCGGCCTTCCTCCCCAAGACTGTTGTTCTTCTGCAGGAACCCTAGGGTGTTACACAGAGGGGCACGAGAAGGGGAACATGCTCGGTTACCACTGCCCAACATCGCTAGATAATAACCCGATAATAACTTTTATTCAGAGACCTGAGTTTATCTATGTCTGTTACAAAGGCAACACATTATTTATGGTGTCCTCTCCCAGACAGCGCTTATAACCCCGGGTGGTGATCCCCACAGTGGATGGGTTTTGGATCAATTTATGGAAGAGGGTAGTGTGTGTGTGTGCTTGCATGGGTGTCTTGCCCTCAAGCTCACAGGCCAGGCAGGCTCAGGCCCTACCCTGCCCGGTGACATCCACCCATAACCCAGTCATGCGAGAGCGAGAAATACCCAATTTATTCCAGCGGTGAATGTCCTCCTGTCCCCCCGGACTTTTCACGCCTGAGCGTGCAGGGACTGTGTGGAGGGCCCGGCGCAGCGTCCATGTCATTACCGACTCATAGAGCAGACATTATGGAGTGGAGTTAATGAAGGATGCAGATGTTTTACGGCCTCTGGATAGGTTAGTCTATTGTTAATGAAAGTCCGTGTCTATTAATAGCCCATTGATCTTAGAAAAAAAAAATTGAGAGAAAAACCTATAGCCTAGCAGGCTACCACCAGAGAAGGTCATTTTAGGCTTAATAATTATGGAAGGATTTAAACACTTATTTTCACATCATGCAGTTTTCAGTAGATTATTATAGAAAAATCTTATATAAAAAAATGTTTTTGCAATATCGAATAAGACAGAGAGAAGGCTCTCTCAAACTCTATCTCTGTTTCAGAGCTCCATTAAAATGTATTCGGCTAATCTCGGTTGGCACATTGGGCACTGATTATCTCACGAGAGCAGCGGCCTCGAAAAAGCTACCGGTTGATATGGTTCTCGTTAATCTTCCCTCATCCACAGGGCGTGTTTCTTTACTGATTGATGGGACCTGACAACTATTATGGGCTGTAAATCCACACTGACATAGAACAAAATCTAACACTTGGAACCATTTTATGATGACCATTGTCACTGTTCTGTTTTTTCCTCCTCATAATAATTATTTCAAACTCGAGCACAAAGCTATATTCCTTATCAGCCCGAGGGGATATTTATAGAAACGAAATAATGTCTTTATCATGCATAAAAGTACCCTATAAGCACTTAGCCCTATGTCCACATATTCAAATGATATGGTAGGCTATGCAAATTATTGGGCCTGATGCACAACGCACACAAATGTGAAAATTACTCATTCGGGCCAAAACAATGTGCTCTATAAAACGAGTCAATCAGTTGATCGAAAAAAACATGTTTCTTCGTGCATTGTGGTGAATTATTTCGTTATTAAGGTTATGTTCAGGTTTACGAGGATGGTTAAATTGTGTTATTATTCTCCGGCAGGGGACGTCCTCCACATTAAGGGGCAGGTGCCCTACTTCTGTTGGCCCTCGGTACGAATTATAGGCCTGCATCGTAACTTTCGAGTTCAAATCCATTTATTTTAGGCTAATTACATCCCCTCTTTGTGTTTGGATTGAAGCCATGATAACAATGCCTACATTTCCAATTAAATTACATTGACATTCTTGACATTATCAAATCCTGCCACAAAAAAATATGTAGGTCTGACATCAGTGAAGGTAGGAAGGATTTTTTAAATAAAGGATATTTTTCTCAATGTGTGAATGCTGACTGACGTCAAACCAATCCTCGACCCAGGAAAAACAGATCGTCTAAGAATCCTGTTGGAAAAACACTGGATTCAATCGTTTCACCTTGGCTTGATTGGATAACAGAGACCTTATGGAACCTCCCAGATTTACCAAACCTTAAACTCCACGTCATCTCATCGACATCGTCACATTTCATTGAAAAGGCTCGCAGGTGGTATAAAAAATGTCAGTTTTGCATGAAGGGACCCAAATCCATAGTCGCCTCCAAACGGAAAGGAGAGGAAGTGAATGCTTTAAAAAAAAATATATGATAAGGCCTTTATAAAATAAAAAGCTATTAGAAGGTGCAATATTTAGGCCTAGCCTATGTGCACAAAACATGTTAACAGCTAACTCAGCATAAAAAAACAACTAGCCTATATTGGACACATCCATCTCGCTATAAATCTTGTTTGTTTAGACATATTTCTATATTTCTGAGGCATATTGTTACTTGACGTATTGTGGGCCTACATCCTATCCTTTGCTAACTGTAGAGATATGGATAGGAAGAGACATGGGGTGGTCGGCGACGGAACCCCGGCGCGCATCGCGTGTCCTAAAGCTAATCGCTAACTGACCTTTAGGAGATGAGAATGTGGAGTGACAGTCCGGGACGGCCCTGCTCTAACATCAGAGTATTCCATATAGTATCCATGATGGTTTATGGGTCTAAAACTTACCACAGATCTTCAAACCCAGTTTCCGCGTGCAGCCTTGCATCCACGCGTCATAGTCTAAAACAGAATGTTTGGGGAGAACGTTTGAAAATCAAATTCTGAAATATATGAATAGTGTGATTTGGGTGACAGCGGATGAGTTTTAATAAAGCGTATGGCAATGCATGGCACAACGGAGTGAAGAAGCATGAAGCAGATACTTGCAGCAGTAGATCATTGTCTGGGGGAACTTCACCCTATCTCGCGGTTATTATTCCTCAACATTCGAATGGTCCGAATCCACACAGTGCAATCATAATGGGCCATCAGAGGCTCACCGGTTTAATAAATACTGGCACGCACCCGGCGAGAGGCGGGTTGAAATAAACACCCGTGAAATGACCTCGCGAAAGAGCAGATATTAATTAGGTGAAACACAGTATTTGACTGGCGGGAGCTGGCGATGTCTAGCTGGCTGTTCGGAGACACACACACACACACACACACACACACCAGGCAGTATAGTGAAAACTAGGCTAATAGGCTACCTTATTTTGGAATTGTATGATGGAGAATGCCATCATAGCAACACAAAAACTCAAGCATACAGAGCAAAGCGATGGGACGGTAACAAGGCATATCTATATGCATATGAGCTTCATGATGGTGTTATTTGTCTAGGATGCAAGACCCAGACATAACGGCTCGAGGTGTCACTCAGAGCGCATGAAGGCGAGCGCTACCCGAGACACACTCACACACAGAGACACCACGAGCCGCCTCAGGTCAGCGCGAGTGAGACAGAGCGTGGCAGCGAGATAATAGCAACATCCAACAGCAGCAGCAGAGAAACAGGCAGAGCACAAAAACAACAACATCACAGCCTTTTTCAAGTCATTATGCACTCTGTCAAACCTGAAAAAATGTCAGACGGTATTACTGTTCTACAAATATATCCACATTCTTCCTCTGTCAAATAGCCTATGATGCCATTTTTCCATATTAGGCCAATGGCAGACATGTTAGCTGGTTAACTAGCCCTTCAAGCCTATACATTTTCCAAACGAAATATGACTAGGCCTGTAGAGAGGAGGGTTTGGGTATTTTTCTTTACGAAAATGTAACTTTCAGTGGTAGGCTAGACAAATATGCTAATATCAGTAATCCGATTCTAAATGTCCCCTTCTCTCAGTGTTCCGTGGAAAAATTATCCAAGCGGGTCTCTACAAAACGAGTGCAAGCCATCATCAAGAACACCGGAGTGGCTGCAATTACCAGCCATTCCCTGCGTAATTGCGCGGTTAACAGCTCTCTCATGGAGGACATGATGCAAGGATTTTGAGGGGATATATATATATATTTTTTTTAAATAAAAAAATACGAATTGAAATGCTTGCATACAAAATATCGTTAGCCAATAAATAATAGCATGAACATACATTTAGGCTATTGGTTATAGGCTTTACAACATACATATTTTAAAAACATTATTTGATAGGTCTGGTAAAAATAAAAATAAAAGCAAAAAAGCAAAAGGAAATTCGATAGGGTTATTCCAAATAATTGTATATTTTATATTCCATAACTAATTCCTTTCCGGATCCATAGCGCTGAGGACATTATAACGACGCTCTTTGAGGCGATTTACAGGAGGTCCGTTTCTCAGTGCACGCTGCTGATCGGTTAGACAGCAGCAGGCAGCTGTGATAGCTCTGTTTTTAACCGGAATGATTAACGACAGGGCCCACACGGTAAAATGCCCGGGTGAGACTCGTTTTTATCAGGCAGAGGAAGGGAGGGAGTGGAAGAGAGAGAGAGAGAGAGAGAAAGGAGAGACTTACTTGTAGACGAAGGTCGTAAATTGGCAGAGTTGGGGTCCTGGTCCCCGCCAGTGGCTGTCGGTTCAGACGTGGCCATTAGTCCTCCGTTATTCCTGTGCGCTCCGGGACTCTTATCAGATTCTCAACGGAAATATCCAACCGGTTTCTGAAAACAAACGGCCAAGGGTTAAGATTGATGGCTCTGGATATTAAACAAATAAATAACTGCATTTATTTCTGAAAGATGTGCATTCTTCATTTGGAATAGCCTAAAATAGGCAACCTACGCTGAATTTGATCAGCGAAATTGAGCTTTAGTATCAGTGCAGTGAAGGAAGAGGATGATGCATCATTTGCTGTTATTATCTGCCTCTACGATCGGAATCATTTATTCTCGAACGTCAATATGCTGCGAGCTGCATGCACATGCCGAGGGAGATAAATGCTTTTGAACGATAACATCGCGTGCATTCAATTCTATTGGACCAAAATAAAGGCTGCAAATCTGACAAATGTATAGCCACTATATTCTACCTTATATACATTAACGAAAAAAACATGTTTTAAGCAGTAAATTGAACCTTGTCCCCAGTGACGTTTTTATGGGTCATTAGAGCGAAATCATCTCCATCTCTGAGACATCAGTTTTGGGCGCTCAAGCTAAACGAAGAGCACCAGACTGTCCAGTCTACTTTTTGATCAAAGAGAACGAAAACAAAGGTCTTCGTGTCTTCAATATCAAGCAAATAAATACGTCTAATCCACAAACAAATCATCCTTATCAGACCTATTCAGAATTAGGAATATGCTAAACGAAATAGCCTTTCATAATTACGCGCTATGGAATTATTTGACACATTTTCTCAAACAAATCTGGGTATTGTAAGAAAAAACAATATATTTGACAGACACTTGATCAATTATATTCTACTGAAATCCGTTGGAAAATGTATTGACATAAAGCACATCGATTTTTCAATTATGATGATCTTTGAATAACCACAGTGAAGCCAGCATCAGTTAATGCCATTATTGATAATAAATAGTAAGGCTAATGAATGAATCCTGCCACTCATATAGGTTAATAAATAACAATAGACTGCCATTGCTATTAACATGTGACTTTTTTCATAGTAACACACTTTTGAACAAGAGAGATTTGGAAATCCGAACATTTAAACGACAAGTCGTTTGTTAAAATATGTATTCCTTCCTAACCAATCACATCCTTTCCGACCCCAATAAGAATGTGGATCGCAACAAATGTTGCAGTTGCTGGGCGCTGTGCAACATTATCTTTAAAAAACAAATGCAAATATCTCACTATTATGGAAAAATCAATCAATAGACCTATTACAAAAAAGGCTGTTTGGAAACGTGAGAGCGCTGGCGCTAGGAGGCAATACGCTACCTTACCGTCTGCGGGTGCACAGGTTGTCTTGTCGAGAGAAACTACCACCAAACAACCGAATTACAGTTCTCTATCCACCCAACGTTCTGAGACGCAAGACAGTTCAATGCCAACAACACCGGAATAACGACATCGAGACAAATTACATCCAGTAGCGTGCCAGTGACCTTTTTTCCCTCAAGAATGTTTCATTTTTAATATATTTATTAGTGCGTGAATCGCCTATCCCCTCACGCACGTGTGAGTCATAGCATTACCTCCCTCTGGCGCAAAATTAAGCTTCTGCTGCTCGTGACAGAAAAAAAGCATACGAAAACCTCCCCACTTCCTGACAAATCAAATCAAATCAAAAATATTTATAAAGACTTTCTTACATCAGCTGATATCTCAAAGTGCTGTACAGAAAACCTGTCCTAAAACCCCAAACAGCAAGCAATGCAGGTGTAGAAGCACGGACGTGTCCCCCTTTTCTGTGACACAGGGAGACAGAAGGTGTGATGGTCATGAGAAATGCCTATCTCCTGTAAGATAAAATCACAAAGTGTCACTCTTGGGAAGTTTGATAAATATCACATAAATATCACAAATATCAATAGGCTACTTACTAACTTAGAGCTAAAAGGTGGTCTTAGGGAACGACCAAAAACAACAGAGGAGGTTTTCTTTTTGTCACTTGCACCTTTCAATCAAAGGAAACATTTGAACAAATGAGTTGGACAACCGTAGCCTACCAGATATAGACTTGGAATGGACTCATTTTTGCTCAGCTCGATTCTTGTGCAACTAGACATATGCCTGAAATGTTATTGCCAAGAAATGGACAAGTGATAGCCTATTCATTTTCTTATTGTGTTATTGTCCACATTTAGGCTACAGTGTGTGTATCATCTTCAGATTTGTGGTTTGTGAAGCTAGATTGGGAAGGATATGTTGGCTCTAGACCACGAGGTGGCGGAAACGACTACGCTGATAGATCTATGTGGTCAGGAGCATTGATGGAGTTTATTTCCAAAAATTGTGAAAGTCATGTAATAGCTCTTATCTATTCTGTATTGAAACTACATGTTTGGAAAAAAATATATCCTATACCTCCTAGACTAGGCCTATAGGCTGAATAATAAACTAAAATAGAGTATCCATGGTACACACCTGAGGGATCTTTGGGAATTCACCTGTAAACTTCAAGGTCCTAAGCAGCAGGGCTCCAATGGGAAGTGTTCTCCACAGTCCACTCCACTCCACTGCCAAATGCCTCTTCTTTCACCCTATCAGTCCTCTTTCAATCATCTCCTTCTTTTCTGCTCTTCTCTCCGTCTACTTATTCTCTTCCCCGTCAGGACTTTTTAGAGATCATTGTTGCTCAACTTCCTCAGAAATTAACAGGCATTTTGAAAATGATCTGTGTGGTTGCATTTATGTTGAAATGTAGAGGTGTTGAAAGGTCTATTAATAATACTGGTTGTACTAGAAATGTAGAGTACGTTTCCACTTAGTCCTTGAGTACTTCTGTCAAACAAACCCTTGTGTAGAAGAAACCAGAAATACACAGATGTCATGATGCTGAACTTTATTGTGTAATTTACATGAAGATTAAACAGGGGCGTGGTGATGAGGAAACTGTGTATGCTGTGATGGCCTCACCAAGGTATGTGCGAATGTGAAATGTAAAACAGTGACACAATTGATATATATATATATATATATATATATATATACACTCATACAAAAGGAAAATAAACTAACTGATATTTCCACTGTCAGACTGGGCAGTGTGCTGGTGACTGACAGCTATGGGGAAAGGTGAGAGGGTGGACATGGTTTGTGTCTCCTCTCCTGCTCCTCTTCCTCATTTGACAACGATGAGGAGGAGGAGGAGGAGGAGGAGCTGTCTGAGCTCTGAGGAGAGTCTTGATCACTCCCAGAGTCATCTTCATCACCGGAGTCTGAACAAGCATCATCATCATCTTGGCTTTTCTCCTCTTGCTCTGATGGAACATTGCATAGGAACAAAGCAAAGACTTTGATGAGCTATATCAGATGTGTCAGTGTTGGAACAAAAGCCTGCACACATAGTAACTCTCCAGAACTAGGGTTAATGTGACCACTTGAATCCAACTTCCAACAATTGTCCCACAGCTACAGTGGCCGAAAGTCTTCTCCCACAATAACCTTTTTGTGCATGTGCATGATTTGGAGGGATCCACTCACCTCTCTCCAGCCTCTCCTGGATAAGAGGAATGAACTGTTTGGCTTCTGGATTATTTGGTTCATAGACCAGAACTGGAAGAACAGAGCATAGACACATCAATCATCTGGTTGGATAATTAATTAATTATTTGGTTGATTGATGCAATGAGAGACACATGAACAAAATGCACACATATAATCAAAACAATTAATGACATAATTATTTTATTTTTTTACCCCCTTTTTCTCCCCAACTTCGTGGTATCCAATTGTTAGTAGTTACTGTCTTGTCTCATCGCTACAACTCCCGTATGGGCTCGGGAGAGACGAAGGTTGAGAGTCATGCGTCCTCCGAAACACAACCCAACCAAGCCGCACCAATGTGTCGGAGGAAACACCGTACACCTAGCGACCCGGTCAGCGTACACTGCGCCCGGCCCGCCACAGGAGTCGCTAGTGCGCGATGAGACAAGGATATCCCTACCGGCCAAACCCTCCCTAACCCGGACGACGCTAGGCCAATTGTGCGGCGCCCTATGGAACTCCCAGTCGCGCGCGGCCGGCTGTGACAGAGCCTGGGCTCGAACCCAGAGTCTCTGGATGACAGAACCTTTTCATTTGACAAACAGGCTTACTCATCTGACACAGTTTCTCTGCCAGCACAAAGTCTTTCTCCATCACAGACTTGAGGAACTGAAATCACAGACACAGATGGGTGTCACAGTCCATCCAGGCAGACCCAGCCTCTCATTGTTAACCAGCAATCTGAATTCCTCCATTAATCAGGGAAAATGACATCTGATATGAATGTATTCATTTTTAGTCAGTCTAATGTGGGACTTGGTCTGATATGAACTGAAGAGTTAATTTACCTCAGCCATCAGCTCCAGTGGAGCCCTGTATCCCTCCTCCTCATCATCATCCGCCTCACCATCATCATCATCCTCCTCAGTGTGCTCTTCCTCCACTTCTGGTTCAAGAGGGGGGAGGGGCTCCGCTGGAGGGTGAACACACACAGAGCAGGGGGTAGTTTGGGCCCGTGGCTGCACAAACACTCTTCCTCCTGCCCCACAAAACATCATCATCATTTTTCGGCAGTCATGCAAAAAATATCAAAACATTGGTGCAAAGTTAGATTCTCTATGTCTCAATCTACCAATCTATCTATAACAACCCACTGGGCACAGATGTCAATTCTACGTTTATTCCATGTTGGTTCAACGTAATTTCATTGAAATGACATGGAAACAACTTTGATTCAACCAACGTGAGCCCAGTGGGAATGCTCTTCTACTCTAGTAGTCCTGTCATATTCTACTGACCTGTAACAGCTGAAGCCGACTGCTGTGGTTTCTTATTATCCTTCATCTTCAGGTCTTGGCTGAGGATCACAGGAGGTCCAGCGAACCCAACACTAATGTTATTCACACCTCCCGCACAGAGCACGTTGAATCTCCCAGGTGGAGTGACCTGGGTGGAAAACAAATTAAATATACAGACTAATAAATGATAAATGCAATAGCTTAGGGTTTTCTTTTTTGGGGGGTTAGGGGTTTTGTGCTTTCTTAAAGATGATTTACCGACCTTCATAGGATTTGATACTGCTTGTGTAGGAAGGCTACTTCTGAAAAATACCAAAACACACACACACAAAAATATGTAAATGTTTGCATCACATCAACTTGTGATGTGCAACTTTCTATCATGGAAACTCAACACCATGTCAGATGTTTTATGACGTAGTTAGGACTGGTCTTGCTGTAAATTCTTACCGGGGTGCGGCAGTAAAATACTTGGCTCCCACAGCTTCTAGAACCAAAAGAAGAAAGGGAGGGTGTCATACATCCAGGTCAGAGTAGAATGGAAAGTACAGCAGTGGTTGTTTGTTTCACCCTGCATACCAGATCTTTACACAGGCCTACATACCTTTAGGCATGTGTGTCTCAAGAAGTGCAGGGGCCACCTATATCAAAAGCAGGGAAAATATGAATATTTGTATTTCATACAAATTAAATATTTATCTGAAATAAAATAATCTTCCCAACATGTCTTGTTTCATCATGTCTTTGACAAAATAAACACGTTTTACCTGCTTCTGTGGAACCGTGGAAGACCCCACACATTCAAGTCTGGAAACAACAACATTAGACACTTAGACTGACAGCGAGCAAACGTCGTTACATTTAAGCACTCTCCCAACTACATACGTTAATAATACTAGGTATAGTTGATACCTCTTGGATACAATGTCTCATTTGAAAAAAATGTGTCTGTCATATCAGCGATTCATTGTGCAAGCACTGTGTTTGTCACATTGGCACATCAAATTTGTAACCAATAACTCACGTTAATAACTAGCTACGTTAGCTAGCTACTGTAATGCTCAGCTGAATAGCTTGCTGGCTCACCTGCTCATCTAGCCGATTCTCGATTACTACCAAACCCCGAGCAGTCCGATAAAGTTTAACAATAAATATTTCTATAGGAAACAATCTTTTGCTTTGTATTATCGATGGAGTCGTAGTAACATTAGCTAGCTCACTGTGTTGCTTGCAAGTTTAGTGGCTCATAAAACACGAGAAGAGAAAACAAAGTCTCATTCCCATGACAACGGGTGAACTCCCCCCTTCAGCCCCACGTGAGTGCCCTGGTGCTACGTAACGAATGCGCTGCTGTTCTATGATGGTGGCGCTTTCACTTGCTTTCTTGTCAACTGTCACACAAACCACACAGAAAGCCCAGGACCACCTCATAAAACGTTTTGTCAGGGTAAGAATATCATGATAAAAGGTTATGATAATGTCCTGTCTCTCTGTTCCCTCCCCTCTCTCATGTTTTTATTTATTTTTATTAAGTACACATTCTTATTTACTATGACGGCCAGGTAACAGTGTGCCTGGTTCAGAGGCAGAACGAAATAATTTTGACCATGTCACCACTGTGTGTGTGTGTGTGTGTGTGTGTGTGTGTGTGTGTGTGTGTGTGTGTGTGTTGAGAGATATAGGCTACCAGGTGAAAAGTGAAATAGGGAAGTATAGAATGCTGACAGTTGATACAATCAGCTGAAACAACATCAATTAATCTTCTCCTATAGGTTATTAGGTTAAACAACAACAGAACCGCCAAACAAGTAGAAGTTGTAAAGCAGACTTTATCAACCCTATTTAAAGCATGGACTGGCAAGCTATGATTCTACTCTTAGATGAAACGTAGCATGAGCACTGAGTACATTTGTGTCAGCTGACCATCGGAGGGAAGGGTGCAAAGAAACACTGATTTAAAGTACAGCGTCTAAGCCTCTGAGGTAGGCAGAAGATGTGGTACTGTTTAAATGAAATTCTCTCTCAGCCACCTACTTCGGCAGACGGCTGCTCTCTTCCAGAGATAGACCTGCAGACGGCCAGGCTGTTGCCTGCTCTCTTCCAGAGATAGACCTGCAGACGGCCAGGCTGTAGCCTGCTCTCTTCCAGAGATAGACCTGCAGACGGCCAGGCTGTAGCCTGCTCTCTTCCAGAGATAGACCTGCAGACGGCCAGGCTGTAGCCTGCTCTCTTCCAGAGATAGACCTGCAGACGGCCAGGCTGTAGCCTGCTCTCTTCCAGAGATAGACCTGCAGACGGCCAGGCTGTATATTGCTCTCTTCCAGGGATAGACCTACAGACGGCCAGGCTGTAGCCTACTCTCTTCCAGAGATAGACCTGCAGACGGCCAGGCTGTAGCCTGCTCTCTTCCAGGGATAGACCTACAGACGGCCAGGCTGTAGCCTGCTCTCTTCCAGAGATAGACCTGCAGACGGCCAGGCTGTAGCCTGCTCTCTTCCAGAGATAGAACTTGTCATGGCCATGGCCTACTTATTTTTTGTGTGCGAATGTATGTGTATATCTTAACTCCTGGTGAAAGTGTAAACGTGTCTTACGGTCGGGCAGGTAGGCAGGTAGGCAGGCAGGAGACAGAGGATAAGGTTACAAAAATGGTGGTTCTATTCACACAAATATAATATCGTAGTGATGGTGGCAGTGGATAATGTCAACAAATAATGAAAAAAGGACTTGCAACAACAATTGGTCTAAGAAAATATGCTACGGATAGGCCGGTAAGCCTAGGCTACTGTAGAGAGTTAAAATACAGCCTACATTTCAGACACTATCCCATTATAGTTTACAGAACACTGGCAAAGCCTGCCGAAATACCTGGGCAAAACCATTACCTCAACAAGCAGGAGTACATACAAATCTCATTCAGTATATAAACTGAAGGCTATAAAAGTCTAGAAGCATCATACATTAACATCACATAATATTCACAGGTCTTTCTCAATCAAACTGGGATACACTTCATTTTGAGACATCTCATTTAATAAAATAATAAATTGAGTACTCGTGCTAATACACATACGCAGGCGAGGTTCTATGTAGAGTGCGGAGGTGCACGAGCATAGCTCTGAGAAGCAGCAACAAACAAACACAGTAAACACTCAAAAGAAATGCACAAATGGAAGAACAATTATAACTGGGCACTTGCTATTAATAACCTACTTCATATTTAGGCTGTCATTGTAAAGAAAATGTTGTTGTTAACTGACTTGCCTAGTTAAATAAAGGTTAAATAAAAAAAGTAGAAATATTTATAGCTCCAGATGTTCAACACTAGTAGAAAAGGCTTAGGTCTATCAGCATTTTGAAAAGTCGATTTAATAATACTTAACTTTGGATATTTTGTCCCAAATTTCCAACTGCATGAGGACCAACTACTGGCCATACAATGCACTTTAGCAGAAAATGCTAGCTTGTTATTAGGTCAGGAAGCAGGCAATGTCTTCAAGAGGAGAGTGGAGCTCGAACTTGGGCGCTAGTGTTATGTGCACAGGTAACTGGAATGTTATCTTCTGTTTACCCAATTGTTCCTTTGGGTGGGGGGCCATCGCCTTCAAAGGCCTCTCGCAGTTCTCGGTCTCCTCCAATGAAGTTTGTTCCATTGTCCGAAAGGTGCTCGAAGGACTTCCCTTGAAGTGCAATGAAGCTTCTTATAGGCATCGGGAAGGCATCAGCATCCAAGCTCTCCAGGAGATCCAGGTGGCTGCAGCGATAGGTCATACATTTGTAGACAATGTCCCATGTCTTTTCGTTACAACGAATCGTCCAAACCAATTCACTCCGGTAGAGTAGAAGGGTGGCTTCTACAGTCGTGGCCAAAAGTTTTGAGAATGACACAAATATTAATTTTCACCAAGTCTGCTGCCTCAGTTTGTATGATGGCAATTTGCATATACTCTAGAATGTTATGAAGAGTGATCAGATGAATTGCAATTAATTGCAAAGTCCCTCTTTGCCAAGCAAAGAACTGAATCCCCCCCCAAAAAAAATTCCACGGCATTTCAGCCCTGACACAAAAGGACCAGCTGACATCATGTCAGTGATTCTCTCGTTCACACAGGTGTGAGTGTTGACGAGGACAAGACTGGAGATCACTCTGTATCTGGAGATCACCAGTATCTGCAATGCAGTTCTGCCAGAACCCTCTCTGGACCAGGATGGAGGAGAGTCTCGTTGAAATTTTTGAATGAGAGGCTTGGTCAGCGGATTATGCGGATCCAAGACGATGGGGTGCATAGCATCCATCTCCAGGTGCTCTGCTCTGTGCAGTCTACCACCAACTCAGAAGATTCCTGAATCTTTATCGTCCTCAGCAGACAAGGGACCCAGACGACTGTTAGAGGGTCTAGACCAGTTTGACCTATTCAGGAAACTATTTCTGAGCTTGCTTCAGGAAGAGGTTCTCTGCAGTTATGTAGTCTGCTACTTTGCTAGGTGAACTGGAAAGTGGATCATCCGTCCCATGTGGGGATCTAGTTGTTGCCTTTCCATGTATTGAACTTGCTGATATCTGGGAGCTAAGGACTGGAACTGACAGACACATTTACGCAGAAGGCTGATTTCTTCAGTTCGCTGTTGTCAGGCTCTGGGCCAGCAGAAGGCATTGATCACCACTGATCTTCCGAATGTTGTAGGAACTCAAGGCCTTGGTGCTATCAATGCGGCCTTCGATGCAGACCTATTTCAAGGTCTTTCCCCAAGTGATGTCATCCGCCGGGTTGTTCACGGGATCCACATACCTACAGTTGGGTAGATCTGTAAGGTCCTGAATCTCTGCTACACAAGTTCCTACAAAGACCTTGTATCTACACAATTCCTACAAAGATCTTGTATCTACACAATTCTGACATGAGCCAATGAAAGGCTGTGGTGGAATCGGACCAGAGGATGACTTGTACAATGGGCAGGGTGAGTTCTGTTTGGAGGACGCTGGCCAGCTGAGCTCCAGTGAGGGAAGCACTCAGCTCCAAGCGAGGCATCGACAGCTGCTTCTTTAGTGTGACGCGAAACCTGGTCAGAATGAAGGAGATGTGTACCTGCTTCTGATCATCCACAGTCCGCATG
Source organism: Oncorhynchus mykiss (assembly GCF_013265735.2). Lineage (NCBI taxonomy): Eukaryota > Metazoa > Chordata > Actinopteri > Salmoniformes > Salmonidae > Oncorhynchus > Oncorhynchus mykiss. Next base: position 77,281,019 of record NC_048572.1, read on the forward strand.
TAGGCAACATAGCCATATGTGGAGGTCCCTGGTCGACTTTGGGGAGTCAGCATATCGTGGCCTGTGACTTCTAGGGAGTTCCATCTGGACCAAGTCAGTAATCTCTTGTTCCCAGACAAGTCATCTATCCAGGAGGCTCTGAGGCTGAAAGGGGTCGTCCCAACCTATTTCTTCTTTCCACAGGTCCTGGATGAGTACCTTGGCTCGGGTTGTGAAAGGCAGGATGTAGCCTAGTGGGTTGTATTGACAGGCGAGCACGCTGTAGATATTCCTCATTGTAGGTTCGAAGCGCTCCACATTGGGGTGCTTGTATCCCATGGAGTCTCGGAGGCAGTTTCAACATTTCCCAAGGGTTGGCTCCTGAAGATCCATGCTACAGTGGGAAATTCACAGTTCGCTGCTTTCTGATCTGGCCTTGGGGGGTAAGTGCCAATTACAGCTGGTATGTTACTTGCCCACTGGCGTATCACAAGGCCTCCAGTCTGGATCAACTGGCGCATCTGGCGCAACTAAACACCATCAACTTCTACCTAGAGGTGGACGTTAGGAGTAGCATCATGGCTTGCTGGTCTTGTTTTGAGCAAGTCACTAGCTTCTCAACAAGTAAGAAAGTGTAACGATCTGCCAAAGTTGCTCCACATTTCTGAAGAGCTTGGTGGAAGGCAAAATGGTAGTGGTGAGCAGGTATTGTTGTTCAGCTGGTGCTGTGTGGACAAACCTAGAAGACACTTGCAGTGTCCAGCCGAGTTCAGTGTGGAGAGTGATGGGTCCACCAGGTGAGGCTTTACACACTGGCTGTATGGGTATCAGGACGTGAGGCATGCCCGAACGAATCAGCAGCAGAGGTTGAGCGTCGTCCACCGGTGGCAAAGGAAGCTTGCAGCGGTGGTCATATCACCTTTGGAGAGCTGCTACTGGGCAGGAGTGTTCGGAAAGGCCTAGGTTGTCTGTGGTGAATGCCTGGCGTAGCTGATACTTCTTGAAAGGTTTGGGGGGGGACACTTCTTGAAAGGCATGGGGGGACACATCATAGGTAATTGTAGTCACCTTGTAGTCACCTTGTAGTTGCACCACATGTTTTGAAACTGTCCTGAGAGTGAGAGTCTCAGGCTCAGAAGTGAGGTTTAGTTGAAGAACAGCCTGTGGCAGGACAATGCTACGCTCCGAGCCATCATCGAGCACGGCACATGTCTCCAGGACTCCGCCTCCATAGTGAAGTTGGACTTTCACGACCTTCAGCATTAGCTTCAGCGAACGGTTCGTCCTGTCCAGGTACACCTTGGTCATAGGGACACTCACTATGAGAAAGCTCTTCTGTTTTTTTTGTATGGTGTCGTGAAGGATCGCTTGGTTCTTCTCTCTCCATGTCTTGCAAGACTGTCCATCTTTTATCCACTTGAGGATCTGTCCTGTGTTCAGCTTGTTAAACTCTTCACGTGTTAAGAAAGTGTTCTTTATTGTCACAATGAGGTCAGTATGGCTTGGGATTGGAATTCTCCTTGGATTGAGCAGGCTCCTTGGAACTTGGGTCTTCACTTGTGTTGAAGAGGATCGAAGCAGATTTCTCGTTCTGCTCGTGGTGTTGTAGGCTTTGGTTTTTCCATTTATATTTCGAGGTTGGACATTAGCACGTTAGCACGCTGGTGTCACCTCATGTGTTACACCTGTTTTGTTTTAATTTTAAGAGTTTAGAATCCGTAGACACCATTTTTATATTCCAGGAGGAAATGCATTTATGTGGATCCTGTTGTGAAATGGAAGTTGTTTTCTGTTTGTTGTGAGCAAACTTGTCCAACAAAAATATAGGATATATTTGTTGTCTTAAGGGGGATAGGTGTTGCAGGCTTTAGTTTTTCCATTTATTTTTTTCGTGGTTTGGATGTTAGCATGTTAGTACGTTGGGCACCAATTGGTGTCAACTCATTACTCAGTATGTGTTACACCTGTGCTGGCTTGTCAACTCATTAGTCAGAAGGCATAGGTTATATTTAAGAGCGGCTGGCCCAGTGCTCCAGTTGGCTTGAGTTTTGGTGGAGGTTTAATGCCTTTAGTTGGCTCTCCCTATTTAGATTTATTAAAAAACAATCCTTTATCTGATCTTCCTTGTTTTCAGTTTGCTTTACTTTTTGGTTTGCTTCCTGTCTTTAAGTTTGGTGTGGGTTTTTATTTTGTTTTCCTTTTCTTGGGCAAATTTAGTGGATGCTCATTGTGGGTGTCTTTTAGGTACCAGTTGTTGTTGCTAGCCAACTTTCAGTAGACACCCCCATGAGTGTCTTTCAGAACCCCTCTTAGAACCCCACCTGTTTCGTTTTGGTTGTTGTTAGTGTCTATTTGTTTGTTTCCCCTTCTGTTTGAATGAACATTTTTGGTTTCTTGCTGGAGAACGTAGCGGTGGGGGGCACGGTCCTCTTTCTTGAATGGCTTGGGCATATTGTATTGATAGAGGGCTGCAGCTCGGCTTAATATGCGCTTAGCCTGGGACTTCTCTGTGACTAGGCAGTCAAGTCAAGTAGCGTGTACGTCTAGTCCGTAGCAGTCCTGAGGATGCTGCGGTCGAAACAGTGCTTATAACCTCTTATAAATCCTCTTAGAGCTACCCCCTAATTTTTTCAATTCCCGCCTGAAGATATACGCAAATCTAACTGCCTGTAGCTCAGGCCCAGAACCAAGGATATGCATATTCTTGGTACCATTTGAAAGAAAACACTCTGAAGTGTGTGTAAATGTTTATTGAATGTAGGAGAATATAACACAATAGATCTGGTTTAGATAATACAATGAAAAAAAAACATGTTTTTTATTTTTATTGTTGTATCATCATCTCTAAAATGAACAAGATAAAACAAACACTCAGATAGGATGATGGGGACAATTTCAGTGAAAAACATAAGAGGGCAACAGTACTTCTGCAAAGTTTCAGAATGATAACTTCCAAAATGAGTGTGCTACATGACATTTATCATGAAGTCACCCAAGTAGCCCAAATGTACCCAATAACTATATACAAAATACCAAAATGGTATTCTAACACACCCACCCAAAAAATGGAGAAAAAACATGAACAAATATATACATTTACAAAATAACACTTTCAATATTTGGAAGACCCTCAGTCCTCTACACAATATTGTCCTGCTGATGCCAGGTGCCATAGCAGTCTCTTTCTGCTGTAAAGCAGAGGGTCACCAAGCATGTGGTGCAGGTGACGGGGGACTTCATTTTGCAAAGAACACAGCAACGCCTCCATGCTGTGCCCTTTTGGCCCTGAGGCACATTCATGCCTGCAGAAATACATTTGGGCAGATGAACACCACTTGTGGCAAGAGCTGGATGAAGCAGCTTCAGTGGGGGATGGACACCTTGGCACTGGGGGTTCCCAGTCAGTGTCACTGTGAAAGAAAATGTTCAGTTAGAATAGTTTCACATATGAGCCCTGTATCAACAGGTATAATAGAGTACAGGGAACATAATGTTTAATATATTATTATAGACCTGCTAGATCTACTTTCTCATTTATATTATGACAGACCAGCTAGATCTACTGTCTCTATTATATTATGACAGACCAGCTAGATCTGTCTTTATTATATTACAACAGACCAGCTGTATCTACTGTCTCCATTTCACTTTGGCCATTGTTGTGGGCCTGCCCTCCCCTCAACAGCCTCAAATAGGCTATTTCATTTCACAAATAATATTTGATATTATTAATTTCAAACAATGGCATTAGCATGAGAAGAACTTACCAGTCCAGAACGATGTCCTCTCCGTTCAAAAAATATTCCTCCATTTGGGAATCGCTAAATGAATCGTCCTCCAACAATCTCTGTCTCACTTTCCCGATCAATTTCTTCTAAAATTGTGTGTACAACAATATATCTAGACTTAGATTTAGCTTTCCCTGACTTAGTCGCCATACTGATTGATATATAAACAGCTGAATATGCGCTTTACCAAAACAATGTTGTGCGCAACATGCGTGGCTCCTTCCGTTATGAATCATCAATGGCGAATGACCCTCTTTACGCCGGAGTTTACTACATGGGTTGGTCTTCCAACACATAACCATTGCACATTGCCGTTTACCTCAGCTCATTGGCTATCTACCCAGCTATATTTCAAGACGATCAGTGGTCATTGGGCGGCAGGGTAGCCTAGTGGTTAGAGCGTTGGACTAGTAACCAGAAGGTTGCGAGTTCAAACCCCCGAGCTGACAAGGTACAAATCTGTCGTTCTGCCCCTGAACAGGCAGTTAACCCACTGTTCCCAGGCCGTCATTGAAAATAAGAATTTGTTCTTAACTGACTTGCCTGGTTAAATAAAGGTAAAATAAAAAAAATAAAAAAAATAAAAATACAGTCAATCAACGAAACAGCGATCATATCATTGGTGCACAATGATGTCCTTACTTGTTGTCTTCAAATCGGTTTCTTTCAGTCAATACGTCCCGCAAAATGACCCATCAGGTTTGGTTGTGTTACAAACAAACCAGTTGATTATAATGAAACCAAACATGACTGGAAAAGTCACGTTTAGAGTGTGTATTTACGACACAAGCGGAATTCACGACACAAGCGGTTCACAAAATGTTTCGTGTTAGGCTATAAAAATGGATTTTATCAAACAAAAGACCATTTATTGTGTAACAATGAGCATTGGGATTGCAAATAGAGGAAGATCGTCAACGGTAAACAATTTATTTTATTGCAGTTTATGATTTTGTTACGCCTGTGCTGGTTGAAATAGTTGTTTTTTATGGGGCTCCATCCTCAGATATTCGCATCGTATTAAATAAAGTAAATCATTTTTTAAATCTGACAACGCAGTTGGATTAGCAAGATTCTAGGCTTTCGAAACACGTGAGACACTTGTATTTTTATGAATGTTTAATATGTTGTCGAATTTCATCCCGCTAACGGGTTTGGTGCGCAGAGAAGTTAAAGGAGAATTTCACTATTTAGGACCCTAATCTGTATTTTTTTTAATGTAAATTGCATGCTATAGAAGGTTACAATTGTTTCACTTGTTTTTTTAGAAACTTACCTCAACAGCAATTGATTTCCTGAGCCTCATTCTGGAGATTTAAGGTGTCCAAGAACATGAACAAAGGCTCTAAAAATACACAAATATGTATTTCCTCAAATTGTAAAGCTCTCAGTATTGTGCTGCAGGTCTTTAGATGTTATACAAATGAAATGGTGTCATATCGGAGTTTATCCACAATGTTATAATCCATTTGGATGAGCGATAATTCCTGGCACGCGCATGTTGGCATGCGTGTGCACTTCCTTGTTCCTCTCGCTACTGCATGCCTGAAGTAGTACTTGTTTTTAGGTTATTTGCTGAATATTGCTGAAAATGGTTCGCAGATGTGCAATCACAACATGTGACAACACAATGATAAAACGTAGTCCGATAATTTTTCACGGACTTCCTTTGGAAGTTGTTCTGCAAAGATGCATAAACACTCCCATCCACTGTAGACGTTGTGCGTTAGATGTACGGGTTTGTAGCGAGTATTTCTCTGATAACGACTTTTGTAAACCATCAACAACAAGAACATTCTTGTTATAAAACATGCAGTGCCTTCGGAAAGTATTCAGCCCGCTTGACTTTTTCCACATTTTGTTACGTTACAGCCTTATTCTAAAATGTATTAAATAAAAATAAATCCCCAGCAATCTTCACACAATACCCCATAATGGCAAAGTGAAAACAGGTTTTTAGAAATCGTTGCTAATTTATAAAAAAACAAAACAAAAATGCCTTATTTACATAAGTATTTGCTGTGAGACTCAAAATTAAATTGAGCTCAGATGCATCCTGTTTCCGTTGATCATCCTTGAGATGATATAACACCTTGATCGGAGTCCACCTGTGGGAAATTCAATTGATTGGACATGATTTGGAAAGGCACACACTTGTCTATATAAGGTCCCACAGCTAACAGTGCATGTCAGAGCAAAAACCAAGTCATGAGTTCGAAGAAATTGTCCGTAGAGCTCCATGACAGGAATGTGTCAAGGCACAGATCTGGGGAAGGGTACCAAAAAAATGTCTGCAGCATTGGATCTTGGGTCCAATTGCAAATCAACCCTAGACCATGTTTCTAACGTACTTGTGAGGATATGAGACTATTTGATTGTATACTGTAAGCAATATGGTGAACCTTCCACCTAGTCTACCAGAGGGAAAGGTGATAGAGTTATTACTATATTAATAGCCCTGTCAAATCATCTCAGATCTACCCAAGTGCATAGAGCATAGGGTCCCTTTGTGTTTTAGCTGAGTTTACCTCGTAATAGAGTGCCATGGAGGCAGGAGCTTGTCAACAACTGAATCACAACATATAAGGAAAAAATAAAGAAATGTTTTCTAACTGATTTCAGACAGCAACGTAACACTGTCACATTAGCCTGTTAATGTTTGTTAATCAATGATCAGCAGTTAGCTTATCTTCACCACATGCATTTCACTTGTATTTTGTTTAACTCCAGTCCTCGTAGCCTGCATTGCTGTCAAGTAAGTTCTTCTGTTTGGAACCGATGAACCTACTACTATGTGAGGCCTACGGTATAAGAGGCAGTATTAAGACTCACATAGCATATGCTGTGCTACAGTATTCCATCTCTTCTCTAAAAGAGGATGGGAGACCCATGGTATAGGTGTGGACAGCACAGAGAAGACAAAGCGTGTTTAAAAAATCATGAAAGACCAATTATTTTAACCTAAAGCGTTTAATAGAGACATTCATAGTACAATATCGACTCGGAGTATAGCGACTCAGAGTATATCGACTCGGAGTATAGCGACTCGGAGTATAGCGACTCGGAGTATAGCGACTCGGAGTATATCGACTCGGAGTATAGCGACTCAGAGTATAGCGACTCGGAGTATAGCGACTCGGAGTATAGCGACTCGGAGTATATCGACTCGGAGTATAGCGACTCGGAGTATAGCGACTCGGAGTATATCGACTCGGAGTATATCGACTCGGAGTATATCGACTCGGAGTATAGCTACTCGGAGTATATCGACTCGGAGTATAGCGACTCTGAGTATAGCGACTCGGAATATCCGGGCTACTGAAGTGTTGGTATGACATCATAATGTACAGATTCAATTTTACCAAAGGTTCCATTGGTGATGCCGCAATGCATACAACAACAATGGCGCTAAAATATCACTCTGCATAATCTTCTTTGTGTGCATCTGGTGTATGGCTTGCCTCATGCTTCACAACACTGGGAAATCAGCAGCTAGTTATCAATGCAAATTGCAATCAGAGGAGCTGATCTGAGAGAAAGGATAATTACTCCATTATGGCTGTTACCAAAGTGTGTGTGCCTGTGTGTGTGTGTGTGTGTGTGTGTGTGTGTGTGTGTGTGTGTGTGTG
>NC_048572.1:77293414-77298414 GCF_013265735.2 Oncorhynchus mykiss
ACTACACCTGGTGTATTCAGCATTTCACTGTGAGGTCTACTACACCTGCTGTATTCAGCATTTCACTGTAAGGTCTACTACACCTGGTGTATTCAGCATTTCACTGTAAGGTCTACTACACCTGGTGTATTCAGCATTTCACTGTAAGGTCTACTACACCTGGTGTATTCAGCATTTCACTGTGAGGTCTACTACACCTGCTGTATTCAGCATTTCACTGTAAGGTCTACTACACCTGGTGTATTCAGCATTTCACTGTAAGGTCTACTACACCTGGTGTATTCAGCATTTCACTGTAAGGTCTACTACACCTGGTGTATTCAGCATTTCACTGTGAGGTCTACTACACCTGCTGTATTCAGCATTTCACTGTAAGGTCTACTACACCTGCTGTATTCAGCATTTCACTGTAAGGTCTACACCTGTTGTATTCGGTGCATGTGACAAATAACATTTGATTTGATTCAGTCAGTGTTGCAAACACTCCCATGGGATAAAGCAGCATTCACAACCCTGATAGCGAGGTCCACACTGCTGCCAATATGCATATCATGCATTTATAAAGTGTTATGAACAGTTATGAAGGCTTATTGCACTATGGGGTGATATAAGTGACTATTAATCAGTTTATTAGATGCCTTACACACAGGTGGTCCACACAAAATGTTACTGAAAGATTTAATGACCCCATCACTTCTGTTATGGTGCTGTGATTCATAGAGCATCGTAAAGAAAATACTGTTCTAGCTAAATGAAGACTTCATATGGAGCTTTGAAATACGGAAGTCTTCAAGTCATAAATCACAACGGTCTAAATTATCTGAGTAAAACTGTTGCCTCTTTCCATCTCCCTCCTCTCTCTCTTTCTCCTCTCTCTCTTTCTCCTCTCTCTCTCTCTTTCTCCTCTCTTTCTTTTTCCTCTCTCTCTTTCTCCTCTCTCTCTTTATCCTCTCTCTCTCTCTCTTTCTCCTCTCTCTCGTTCTTTCTCCTCTCTCTCTTTCTCCTCTCTCTCTTTCTCCTCTCTCTCTTTCTAGCTCTGTCACATTCCCTCCCGTCAACTATTTCTCCTCTCTCTGCATTCCTTCTCTAACTCTCTCTCCTCCAACCTCTAAGCATTATCACACAGCCACAGCGGCCATAAGTCTTCTACCACAATAACCTGTTTGTCTCTGTCCGTGTGTAGCTGTGTGTGTGTCTATGGAGTGAGTGGTGATAAGAGCTGAGACATTACTGAGCGTGTGTTCAGATCACACACACACGTCCCCTAATATTTCACGTGAGGTAGAAAGGAGGTCATACATCACTCCGACAGAGGAACAATAGATAGAGTGGTCCCTCTCTTATCTCCAACCACACAGTCACTGTCAGAGATTTATAATGTTTCTCTCCTTCTCTCTCTTTCTCTCTCTCTCTGGGCTGAACGTATCTCTACTCAGACAGTTTCAACAGAAAGACGTCAGAACAGCATATGTAGCGTTTAGGGTTGGGGGAAAAACTAAAAAACGATTTCCGTATGCAATGTCAGCTTGAGGAGAAAGAGAAAGGGGGATGGTAGGGAGGGAGAGAGAGAGAGAGAGAGAAAGGGGGATGGGAGGGAGGGAGGGAGAGAGAGAGAGAGAGAGAGAGAGAGAGAGAGAGAGAGATAGAGAGAGAGAGAGAGAGAGAGAGAGAGAGAGAGGGAAGGAAGGAAGGGGACACAGGGGACAGAGAGATAGGAAATAGACACATACACACTGAGAAAAGGAGAGCAAGCAAGAAAGCCAGTTGTTCTTGTCATACAACTGATCTCATATCTTCTTCTCTCCTCCACTGCAGTACCTAAGAGAGGAAAGATGTACTTTTCTTCTCCATTTATACTCGGCCCCAGCTCTGTCTAATGCTCTGTGTCTGTGTGTGTGTGTGTGTGTGTGTGTGTGTGTGTGTGTGTGTGTGTTAATGGCTTAATAATGTCCCCTGATAAACAACCAGCTCTAAACTCCCTGGCCATCATACTCAATAAGGGAAATGACTCCCTAATGAAGACAGATACGATACACACACACACACACACACACACACACACACACACACACACACACACACACACACACACACACACACACACACACACACACACACACACACACACACACACACACACACACACACACACACACACACACACACACACACAGCCACCACTTATTGGAATGATTTATGTCTAGTCTGTGAGATTGCTTATGCTGACCTAAAAATAGTGGGCTGTACCAGTGATAATGTTCCTAACGCTTGGCTTCCTGAAGTGGTCGCATCATAAGCCAGTATCTGTCATTATGTTAAACTACTGTACATTGGTTGAGCATGGCTCATTTCTCAGGTCACTGGAAAAGAACAATAGTTTTCTCTTGACCTCTTCCTTTCCCCTACCTTTTATAACATAAACAGGTAGAGAGAGATAGGGAGGGATATGGGAGAGAGATCGAGAAGGAGAGATAGGGATGGGGAGAGAGATAGAGAAGGAGAGATAGGGATGGGAGAGAGAGAGAGAAGGAGAGATAGGGATGGGGAGAGAGAGAAGGAGAGATAGGGATGGGGAGAGAGATAGAGAAGGAGAGAGGGATGGGGAGAGAGAGAGAGAAGGAGAGATAGGGATGGGGAGAGAGATAGAGAAGGAGAGATAGGGATGGGGAGAGAGATAGAGAAGGAGAGATAGGGATGGGGAGAGAGATAGAGAAGGAGAGATAGGGATGGGGAGAGAGATGGAGAAGGAGAGATAGGGATGGGGAGAGAGAGAGAAGGAGAGATAGGGATGGGGAGAGAGAGAGAGAAGGAGAGAGGGATGGGGGGAGAGAGAGAGAAGGAGAGATAGGGATGGGGAGAGAGATAGAGAAGGAGAGATAGGGATGGGGAGAGAGATAGAGAAGGAGAGATAGGGATGGGAGAGAGAGAGAGAGAAGGAGATAGGGATGGGGAGAGAGAGAGAGAAGGAGAGATAGGGATGGGGAGAGAGATAGAGAAGGAGATAGGGATGGGGAGAGAGAGAGAAGGAGAGATAGGGATGGGGAGAGAGATAGAGAAGGAGAGATGGGGATGGGAGAGAGAGAGAGAGAAGGAGATAGGGATGGGGAGAGAGAGAGAAGGAGAGATAGGGATGGGGAGAGAGATAGAGAAGGAGAGAGAGAGAGAAGGAGAGATAGGGATGGGGAGAGAGAGAGAGAAGGAGATAGGGATGGGGAGAGAGTGGGGAGAGAGAGCGAAGGAGAGATAGGGATGGGGAGAGAGATAGAGAAGGAGAGATAGGGATGGGAGAGAGAGAGAGAGAAGGAGAGATAGGGATGGGGAGAGAGAGAAGGAGAGATAGGGATGGGGAGAGAGATAGAGAAGGAGAGAGGGATGGGGAGAGAGAGAAGGAGAGATAGGGATGGGGAGAGAGATAGAGAAGGAGAGATAGGGATGAGGTGAGAGAGAGAAGGAGAGATAGGGATGGGGAGAGAGAGAGAGAAGGAGCGATAGGGATGGGCGAGAGATAGAGAAGGAGAGATAGAAAAAAGGCAATAAAGAGGATGAGAAAAAAGGAATGGATCAAGGGCCATATAAAAAAAAATCTTAATCAATTATCTTTCTTAGATTTTGCACTTGCAAAGACCCTCCTCTGTCCTCCTTCCCTTATTCACCTATTGGTGTCTCCACCCTCTCTCTCTCTCTCTTTCTTTCTCTCTCTCTCTCTCTCTCTCTCTCTCTCTCTCTCTCTCTCTCTCTCTCTCTCTCTCTCTCTCTCTCTCCTTGCCTCTCACAGACACACATGAACACTGACTGCCCCCAACTGTTCTGTAGCATACAGGTCATATGAAGGACACACTGTATCTCTCCACTCTCCCCACCTGTTCAGCGAGACGTAGGTCACTTGAAGAACAACATATTCACGCCCTTACACACACAGCCCTCAAGGTGGGTGGTGTGAAAACACAACTAGGATACTGATATGCACTGTCCTCGGTCACACACACTGAACCACACACTGAACAAGGAAGCACAATGAACCAGCACGCACACACAATGAACCAGCACGCACACACAATGAACCAGCATGCACACACACTGAATCAGCACGCACACACACTGAATCAGCACGCACACACACTGAACCAGCACACACACACACTGAACCAGCACGCACACACACTGAATCAGCACGCACACACACTGAACCAGCACGCACACACACTGAACAAGGATGCACACTGAACCAGAAGGCACACACACTGAACCAGCATGCACACACACTGAACCAGCACGCACACACACTGAACAAGGATGCACACTGAACCAGAAGGCACACACACTGAACCAGCACGCACACACACTGAACCAGCACGCACACACACTGAACAAGGAAGCACACTGAACCAGAAGGCACACACACACACTGAACAAGCACACATATGGAACCAGCATGCACACAAGCACACACACACACTGAACCAGCATGCACACAAGCACACACACACACTGAACCAGCATGTACACAAGCACACACACACACTGAACCAGCAGGCACACACACAAGCACACACACTGTAACAATGAGTGTAGGAAGAGACACCCTCTGGGAGGCCTACATCTGTGTGAGTGAGTAAAAAAGAGAGTGAGAGAGAAAGAGAGTTAGAGAGAGAGGGAGGGACAGAGATTGTTATCCAAGTTAAGATGTTTTCTTATCAAATCATCAAATCAAATCAAGCTTTATTTAAACAGCACATTTCAGACATGGAATGCAACACAATGTGCTTTACAGGAAAAAACAAACAAAAACAATGAAAATAAAATCTGAAATATTTACTGCACAACCAGAGGACCTGAGGGACCTACTGGGCACATAACTTAATACCATGTCTGACTTGTATTGGGGTGTACAATCGTGGATTGATTTAAAAACCAATAGAAGAATCTTAAAATGAATTGTAAAACTACCAGGCAGCCAGTGTAAAGACATTAGAACGTATATATGTACTGTGTGTGAACAA
>NC_048572.1:77303414-77305914 GCF_013265735.2 Oncorhynchus mykiss
TGCTCACTCAGAACGACCCTGGACTAGTCATGAACTTACAGGACAAGAGACATGAACTGAGGTCGTTTCTGCATGAAAGAGTGAAGGGTGCCTTGATTAGGTCTCGTTTCGCTTCCCTCAAGGATATGGATGCTCCTAGCGCTTTTTTTTAAACCTAGGACAGTTGAAATTTCAACGCAAACAGATGGTCTGCCTCCGTCTCCCTGATGGGAAGGTGACCACGAATGATATTGAAATGCGTCAACATGCCGTGGATTTCTACTCATCCCTTCATAAGGCGGAGGATTGTGACTCTTTATGTACTGAACAGTTGTTACACGGTCTTCCTCAATTGGGACCTGAGCAGAGAGTCGCATTGGACGCTGACATTACACTGCAAGAGCTGTCCACAGCAGTTATGCAGCTCTCAACAGGCCGAGCCCCTGGCATCGATGGTTTACCATCTGAGTTTTATAAGCACTTTTGGGGGTCTATTGGGGAGGATTTTTATGAAGTGCTGTGTGAATCTTTTCATGAGGGTTCTCTTCCTGTATCCTGTCAACGTGCAGTGCTTTCACTGTTGCCAAAAAAGGGGGATTTGGCTCTCATAAAAAATTGGAGACATGTTGCTTTGCTGTGCGCAGAATACAAAATTGTTTCTAAATGTCTCTCAAACAGGTTGAAAGAGTATCTGGGATTGTTGATCCACAAGGACCAGTCCTACTGTGTACCTGATCGCTCTATTGTTGACAACTTGTTTCTGATAAGAGATGTTTTAGACATTTGTAAACTGTCTGATGTAAATGTGGGGTTACTTTCGTTCGATCAGGAGAAGGCTTTTGATCGTGTGGACCACCAGTACTTGTTTAAAACAATGAAAGCCTTTGGGTTTGGGGATGTTTTTCTGTCTTGGGTGAATTTACTGTATGCTGGAGCCTCGTGTATGGTGAAGGTTGGTGGTGGTTTGAGTTGCCCCATCCCTGTCGAAAGGGGCATCAGGCAGGGATGCCCAATTTCAGGGCAGTTATATAGTTTGGCGATTGAACCAATGCTTTGTTTTTTAAGAGCGAAGCTTACTGGTTTCTCTGTGCCAGGTGTAATGAAGGGTCCCACGATAGCACTGTCTGCGTATGCAGATGACGTGATCGTTTTTATTACAGGGGGTGAGGATGTTAAGGTTCTTTCAAACACTTTAAAGGTGTATGAGGGGGCCTCCTCAGCTAGAGTCAATTGGGGAAAGAGTGAAGCGCTGTGGGCAGGTGAGCTTCAGATGGGGTCCACTCCACGGTTACCAGGGGGGCTTCAGTGGGGCAGGGATGGAATGAAGACTTTGGGGGTTTGTCTAGGCTCCGATGTCTTTCAGAAAAAGAACTGGGAGGGTGTAGTGGAGAAAGTGTGTGCCAGACTGTCAAGGTGGAAATGGGTGTTGCCCCAGCTGTCCTATAGGGGATGGGTCCTGGTAGCTAATAATCTTGCTGCTTCTACCCTGTGGCACAGACTAATGATTTTACAGCCACCAAAGGGTCTGATACAAGAGCTTCAGAGGACCCTTGTCAATTTCTTCTGGTCTGGACAACACTGGATTAAAGCTGCAGCCCTGTACCTGCCACTGCACGAGGGTGGGCAAGGCCTGGTGGACATTTCCTCTAGGATCACGGCTTTCCGGCTCCAAGCAGCCCAGAGATTGTTGTACAGAGACTGTTCTAGCTGGGTCGAAACAGCCTACATATTGATGAGGAGAGCGGGCTGTTTGGGCTTAGACAAGCATCTTTTCCTCTTAAAGCTGGAGGGGGGTGATTTGATTGGCCTGACTCCATTTTATGAGTCTGTTATGCAGGCTTGGAGAGTCTTTGTCAAGTCCCGTAAGGCCGGCACGCCACCAGGGATGTGGCTTTTTGAAGAGCCTCTTTTTCATAACACTGCCATCCAGTCCCGTGTTCTGGGTTCAGCTAGCCTACGTTCATGCCTGTTAGGCGTGGGGTGTACCAAGCTGGGTCATCTGATGCGGAGCAGGAGCAGATTGGAGGAGCTGGGAGAAAGAGCGGGGATCCGATCATCTCGCCTACTGAGGAAGGTCGTCGATGAGGTCAGCGACTCCTTGCCAGTGCTTCATCTGCAGCATGTGACTGATGCTGAGAGGTTTTCTCTTCCCAACTGTATATATTTGGGCCAAAGTACAGGTTCAGTCAAAAGGGTGTAGTTGTGTTGCTTAATTTTGTGTTAGGGGCAGCAAAATTAGCGATATGGAAGACCCGAAAGAACAGCATTCGGGGACAGGGGTCTGTGGATGTGGTGGGAATGCTGGAGGGAATGTTGGCAGCGAGACTAAGGATTGAGTTTGCCTATTATAAACTTGTCAACAATATTGATCTGTTTTTGAGTATATGGGGTATTCAGAGGCTGTTGTGTTTAGTTACTGTGGAGGAGGAATTGGAGTTGTGTTTTTAATTGATGTGTAAATGTGGTTTTGTATGAGTATTTATTGTGTGGTGGGCCCCCAGACCCAATAAAGAGTATTTAA
>NC_048572.1:77308414-77443414 GCF_013265735.2 Oncorhynchus mykiss
ACAACATCTTCATCGTCGTGGTTGTCAGGCCCTTCAGCTGATGATATTCCATGTACATGTGTGTCACAAGAAACTACCCAATCAGATGTGTCCTTGTAAGAGCACTCACTCACTGCACGTGCCAGTGTAGCTACAGTTTCTCAAATAAGGAAGTGTAATATATTGTATGACCTATGTTGTAACTTACAAAGTGTAGTTGAACGTTTTCTACTGCTGAACATGTTTTAATTGAACCAGCTACCCCCTCCCCCCACACACAGAAACAGTTCTACTAGATATACACTGTACACCACAGGAGGCTGCTGAGGACGGCTCATTGTAATGGATAGAATGGAGTGAATGGAATGGTATTAAACCAAGTGTTTGATGTGTTTTATACCATTTCCAGTGACTCTGTTCCAGCCATTACAATGAGCCCGTCCTCCCCAATTACGGTGCAACCAGCCGCCTGTGGCATACACTGATGCTGACACACAATCCGCCACTCAACAGAATGAGAGGCACATTATACAGTAGGACAGGAGCGTGTGGTGAACAGAATGAGCAGGACTGAGACTAACGAAGAGAGACAGGCCCAGAGAGGTTATATGACTCATAACTACCCTGCATTCTAATACACACACAGGTGTTCTTCAGTGTTTCCACCCGATCTTCACCTCATTTACCACATTAACCAGGACAATCTGAAATGTTCATGATAATAATAATTTCCAGGTTAGGGAACATAACCTTCCTGATAACCTCCAGACTGTTCTGTTTCCTCCTGTCTCCTCCAACACCAACAGTATTTCTGTAAACCTATGATCTGCAACACACACACACACACACACACACACACACACACACACACGCACGCACACACATACACACACACACACACACACACACACACACACACACACACACACACACACACACACACACACACACACACACACACACACACACACACACACACACACACACACACACACACACACGCACACATACACTCACAGAAAAGCACACATACACTCACACACACACCCCTGCCAAGCACAAATACACCCATCCACGCCCACCTATCCCTGCCCTGAGGTTGGTTCAAGAAGCTCATCCAGGTTCTCCAGATGCCACATTTTAAAGTGTTTTTGTTGCTCCTGCTGCTCTGTATCAATCTATTTCTCCAAAAGTCAAATGTTAAAGTTAAATGTTAAGTTTAGGCTCTCATTCTGAATGCTTAAGATAAGGGTTAAGGTTTGGGATAGGGTAATTAATAGTTAAGATAAGGGTTAAGGTTTGGGATAGGTTTATGAATGGTTAAGATAAGGGTTAAGGTTTGGGATAGGTTTATGAATGGTTAAGATAAGGGTTAAGGTTTGGGATAGGGTAATGAATGCTTAAGATAAGGGTTAAGGTTTGGGATAGGGTAATTAATAGTTAAGATAAGGGTTAAGGTTTGGGATAGGTTTATGAATGGTTAAGATAAGGGTTAAGGTTTGGGATAGGTTTATGAATGGTTAAGATAAGGGTTAAGGTTTGGGATAGGTTTATGAATGGTTAAGATAAGGGTTAGGTTTGCTATTGGATTAAAATATAAAATCAAATCAAAGATGCAAGTTCTGATCAAGAGTCACTCAGGACATGGATAGACGTCAATCTTGAATGACCTGGTCTCTTAAACACACACGTGTGCATCTGGTTGATGCTGATAAGTGAGGAATGTTCCTCTCCCCCGGGAAGCGACTGAATAAGTCAACGGGATGGAGAAGTGGAGCGAGTGATGGAGGGAGGAGAGGAAGAAGAAAAGATGGAGCTGATGAAAGGCAGAGAGTTGAAAGGGTCTCCCTGTCATCATCATTACGGTAAGAGTATGGACTTCTGCTTTGTGTGTGTTCTTGTGCGTCAGAGTGATACTCGATATTCACCACCCCTGTAAAACACCCTGACTGTGTGTCTACATGCTGTTTATTGATTGGCTGTCTTCTTTCTAAAGCTGCCTGGCAGCAACAGACACGCTGGAGCTAACCTACTGGGTTTCGTTGTGTTCAACACATCTGGATTTTATCACTGGGAAAACGTATTAGTGGCTAAGAAAACAAAAACACCCACATAACTGCTTGTTCAATACAGCTCCATCAGTCTCTGTAGTCCTCTATTTGTCCTTCAGAACAGACAGAGGTCATCACTGACAAAGTAAGTGACAGTGTGTGTGTATGTGTGTATCTCACGATCACAGTCACAATGACGTCTACAAAAAGCCCCCCAGTGTTGAGTTCCTGTTCAGACCTGCTCCATGGGGTTGTAGTTCTGAATGCCTGAAGGACAACGTGTCTAAATACTGCAGGCAGAAACACGTGCAGATGTTTGGGTTGGAACTGCTGTCGGCAAACAAGACAATTGCAATGGTTTGCATGCGTCAGACAAGTTGATGGGGGCTGTGCGTATGTGTGTGTTAGAGAGAGTGTGTGTGTGTGTGTGTGTGTGTGTGTGTGTGTGTGTGTGTGTGTGTGTGTGTGTGTGTGAAAGAGTGTTTGTGTTAGAGTGTGTGTGTTTGAAAGAGAGTGTGTGTGTGTCTGTGCGCGTGTGGGTGTGAGAGATAGAGAATGTGTGAGTGTGTGTGTGTGTGTGTGTGTGTCATTCCAACTGTTCTCTTCTCTGTCATTCTACTACTATAATGACACTCGGCGAGACCCAGATGCAGACACAGGAGGCAGATTGTTGGAGTCTTAAAATGTTTATTAATCCAAAGGGACTAGGCAAGAGAATGGTTGTGGACAGGCAAAAGGTCATAACCAGATCAGAGTCCAGGAGGTACAGAGTGACAGGCAGGCTGGAGGTCAGGTCAGGTAGAATGGTCAGGCAGGCGGGTACAGAGTCCAGGAGGTACAGAGTGACAGGCAGACTCGAGGTCAGGTCAGGTAGAATGGTCAGGCAGGCGGGTACAGAGTCCAGGAGGTACAGAGTGACAGGCAGCCTCGAGGTCAGGTCAGGCAGAATGGTCAGGCAGGTGGGTACAGAGTATAGGAGGTACAGAGTGACAGGCAGCCTCGAGGTCAGGGCAGGTAGAATGGTCAGGCAGGCGGGTACAGAGTCCAGGTGGTACAGAGTGACAGGCAGGCTGGAGGTCAAGTCAGGCAGAATGGTCAGGCAGGCGGGTACAGAGTCCAGGAGGTACAGAGTGACAGGCAGGCTGGAGGTCGGGTCAGGCAGAATGGTCAGGCAGGTGGGTACAGAGTCTAGGAGGTACAGAGTGACAGGCAGCCTCGAGGTCAGGGCAGGTAGAATGGTCAGGCAGGCGGGTACAGAGTCCAGGAGGTACAGAGTGACAGGCAGGCTGGAGGTCAGGTCAGGCAGAATGGTCAGGCAGGTGGGTACAGAGTCCAGGAGGTACAGAGTGACAGGCAGCCTCGAGGTCAGGGCAGGTAGAATGGTCAGGCAGGCGGGTACAGAGTCCAGGAGGTACAGAGTGACAGGCAGGCTGGAGGTCAGGTCAGGTAGAATGGTCAGGCAGGTGGGTACAGAGTCCAGCAGGTACAGAGTGACAGACAGACTCGAGGTCAGGGCAGGTAGAATGGTCAGGCAGGCGGGTACAGAGTCCAGAACAGGACCAACACACAGCTTTAATGTATGTATTTACACATATCTGCATATACCTAATGTACTATCTACCTTTTTGATTTTGAACACTTAAAGACAGCCCAAAGACAAGAAGAAGCACATTGATCACGTTTACTCCTTTGATTTTTGTCCCTTTTAGTATTTTAGTAGTACAGTGCATTGTAGGCTGTATACTGTACAATGGATGAATTGTATGGCCCTGAACATTGTGCTTGTTATTTATTAACAGTACTGACTGCTCAATAGATTTTGACTTGTTGCAGGTTCATATCAACAAAGAACAAGAATTACAGTATCACAGAGACAAAGGACAAGTTTGTGAGATGCAGGGTACAGTACTGTAAAAATAGGGGTACAAGGAGGAGGAAGAACAAAATTGCAAAGAGCAAAGCAGAGTAGTAATTTCTGATCAATTTTGAGCTACTATGATAGAACATGTTTTCATTCATCAAAAGTCAATGACGGAAAAATACGAATATTTTTTTAGATTAAAAATGTACTTCTCCCTGAGAAATGTATGTTTTGAACAATGTGTTTTCTATTTTTCGGTGTATTGTTTACTGACTGCTTGAGAGTGTATGTCATTTTGATCACTTTGTTTATGATTTGAGAGCAGTGTTTGATTTTGAACACAGGTAAAAGTGTTCAGAGGCGAATGTTTCATTTTGCGAGAGGAGTCAGAGGTAACGTAAATAGTGCTTGAAGATGAGGCTTTGTGTTTAATGTTTTCAGGAAATGGAGCAAGGTTTCAGAAATTGTGTTTTCGCAATTGAGAAAAACTGTAAGAGGATCAGAACAGAATATTAGAGAGAGAGAGAGAGAGAGAGAGAGAGAGAGAGAGAGAGCGAGAGAGAGAGAGAGAGAGAGACACACTGACTCTAATAGTGTTGTTTAATGAATGAATGAGTCAATTAAACTAAACACCATCAAGTCTATAGGAAGAGCAATTTCTCTGCATAAACACACACTGACTCTAATAGTGTTGTTTAATGAATGAACGAGTCAATTAAACTAAACACCATCAAGTCTATAGGAAGAGCAATTTCTCTGCATAAACACACACTGACTCTAATAGTGTTGTTTAATGTGTGTTTAGTATTTACAGTATATTTTTTTACTAAAAAGGATCCAAATCCCAGTGCAACCTTCATCATTGACTCTACCTGGAATACCAAGGCCTACTCATGAGAAACCAGCTGACAGGACACAACTGTTCTCTATCCTTCAGAATAGCCCTGAAGATTCAGCTGAATAAAAGAAAGGATTTTATTGTAGAAGTGCTGAGAGGAGCAGGATAGAGGCCATCGCAACGACCTCACAACACAACAACAGACGTTCCGACAACACCTAGAGAGAAAAACAGATGCCACACAGACTTCCTGGACTACAGGATGATATGCTGACTTGGCAGGGGGCGGCTATCATGAACCTCCAAGATAGTTTGTGCCTGTTAGAAGAAACATTCATTAACACAAATGCACATTTTATCAGGGGTCACATAATCCATTAACATCATTTTTTACATGTCTATTGTAAACGCATTAGTCCAGATGGACTGGTTTGTATAACATCATTTTTTACATGTCTATTGTAACGCATTAGTCCAGATGGGCTGGTTTGTATAACATCATTTGCACGGAAGCATGATGCTGGTTGGAAAAACACACAGGCCACTGCTCATTCAGGACCAATCTGATTGTTTGTTCATCTCCACGTGATGTCCCCATTCTCTGAATGCGTGTTTTTAAGGGCATAGCAAATAAGCCAGAGATATACTATCAACAGACACACACCAACAACAGACAAACACTAACAACAGACACAAACAACAGAAACACAGTAACAGTCACACACTAACAATAGGCATACCTACAGACACAAACTAACAACAGATACACACTGACAACAGACTCCTCCCTCTCTCTCCTCTTCCTTCTCTGTCATTCTCCCTCTATCTTATCCTCTCTCTCCTCCATCTCTCTCCTCATCCCTCTCTCTCATCTTCCCTCTCTCTCCTCTTCCCTCTCTCCTTCCTCTCTCTCTCTCCTCCGTCTCTCGCCACCTCATTCTCCTTACCTCTTTCCTCCTTCCTCTCTCTCCTCCTTCCTTCCTCGCTCTCCTACTCCCTCTCCCTCCTCCTCCCTTTCTCTCCTCCTCCCTTTCTATTGTCCTCACTCTCTCTCATCCTCCCTCTCTCTCTTCCATCTCCCTTTCTCTTGTTCTCCCTCTCTCTTCCTCCGTCTATCTCATCCTCCGTCTCTCTCGTCCTCCGTCTCTCTCCTCTTTCCCTTCTCTCCTCCTACCTCTCTCTTGTCCTCGCTCAATCTTGTCCTCCTTCTCTCTACTCTTCCCTCTCTCTCCTCCTCCCTCTCTCTCCTCCTACCTATCTCTCCTCTTCCCTCTCTCTCGTCCTCCCTCTCTCTACTCCTCCCTCCTCCCTCTCCCCTCCCTCTCTCCTCCACCTCTTCTCCTTCTTCCTCTCGCTCCTAATCCCTCTTTCTCCTCCTCTCTCTCTCCTTCTCCCTCTCACATATTCCTCTCTCCTCCTCTCTCTCCCCTCCTCCCTCTCTTTCGTCCTCCCTCTCTCCCCCCCACCTTTCTCTCCACTTCCCTCTGTCATTCTCCCTCTATCTCGTCCTCCCTCTCTCTCCTACTCTCTCTCTCCACCCCACCCCCCTCCTCATTTTCTCCTCCTTCCTCTCTCCTCCTCCTCCCTCTCTCTCCTCCTCTCTCTCTCTTGCACGAGCACGCACGCACACACACACACGCACACGCACCCTCCCTCTGATGGTCAGCTGACACAAATGTACTCAGTGCTCATACTACTTTTATCTAAGAGTCAAATTATAGCTTGCCAGTCCATGCTTTAAATAGGTTTGATAAAGTCTGGACATAATAATAAGAATAATGGACAATTTCAAAGCAAATTCAAATGACATGCAGACATATTGGGTGTTCCAATGTTCAATTTATTAATGCTGATAATATTAACTCTCAGAGATCAATAACTATATCAGTCTTCAACACACAATGATTTTACCCAATTCTGGGGTTGGTTTGGACAGAATGGTTGGAGCCCCAAATCAAGGAAATTCTCTCTCTCTCTCTCTCCCTCTCTCTCGCTCTCTCTCTCTCTCTCTCAATTTTTTCAATTTGAGAGAGAGAGAGTGTTATAATGTTGCCTTGTTGGTGAGGTTTCTGATCCACATAAATACCTTTCCCCCTTTTTCTCTCTCAACTCTACAGATTTGACTCTTGGAAAGCCCTTTGTTAAAATAGAGAGAGTCTGGTAACATCAAAAGGTTGGGAACAGAACCATATTTTGGTAATCCAACCAGTTGAAAATATCTGTTGGTACTTAAAGAATATGATGTCAGATCAGTTGTCGTCTGAGACATTATTACTGATGATAGGATGACATAAACTCTATCTTGGAAAGTCTACACATTCTAGTTATCAGATTCACATGGAATTGTTGTGCAATTTAAATGTTTAAATATGAAACTATTTGTGAAAAGATTAAACGTAATTTTAGCTTCTAAATGAGAGAATTGTTTTCATAAAGCAAACTCTGCTCACTCAGCGGCCCCGCCCAAGTGACCAGACATTGGTTGTGAACTATGAAACACGCCCTTCTCTACACCACTACAAAAGCCCATTGACGAAAGTCAACCTTGTGTTCCCGATGACGTGAGGACTGCTGTCCATACGTTTAAAAGGGCTAATATCAACTACAGAACTAAGCCAACCTCAGCGTGAGCTCTGTTTGCAAATGGTTTAAAAGGGCTAATTTCAACGTGGAGGTGACGATCAACACGCTGGATGGATGAATTTTGACTATACCAGCCAGAATATAGCATGAGCTTATAGTTTGGCAACTTGCTATGAACTTTGAACTCACTAAAGAAGTGACACATCCTAGATGTCGAGTTATCAGCAGCTAGGAAAGGACGGACAATCTCTCCAGAAAGACAGGGTACTACAATGTATCTGTTCTACCACATGATGACGGTACTACAACGTATCCATTCCACCACAATACATATTCTTCAAAGGCCAAGAGAGATCGCTGCTGGGCAACTCAGCCTTCCATCTATGACCAATCTATTGAAGTGCAGCTCAGAGTAAATATTTCTTGCATTTTCCTTTTCCAAATGGGCGGTTATTTAGAATGCATAAGATTCTGTATTTACAATAGCATAGCTTCATGACGTCCGATAGAGACCCAATCATTTTGTTCCTCAGTCTTCCCGCGCTTTCATTCAAACCCAACCTCCTTTCTTTGTGCAACCAGCCATCATATCGGTTCCGTCCGCTAGGGACGTTTTCTTGTATTACATAATTAGTAATCAATGTGTGATCCATCCTGTGCATATGTAATTCTGTGTGATTATTTAGAAATGTAGTAAATACAGTGCCTTGCGAAAGTATTCGGCCCCCTTGAACTTTGCGACCTTTTGCCACATTTCAGGCTTCAAACATAAAGATATAAAACTGTATTTTTTGTGAAGAATCAACAACAAGTGGGACACAATCATGAAGTGGAACGACATTTATTGGATATTTCAAACTTTTTTAACAAATCAAAAACTGAAAAATTGGGCGTGCAAAATTATTCAGCCCCTTTACTTTCAGTGCAGCAAACTCTCTCCAGAAGTTCAGTGAGGATCTCTGAATGATCCAATGTTGACCTAAATGACTAATGATGATAAATACAATCCACCTGTGTGTAATCAAGTCTCTGTATAAATGCACCTGCACTGTGATAGTCTCAGAGGTCCGTTAAAAGCGCAGAGAGCATCATGAAGAACAAGGAACACACCAGGCAGGTCCGAGATACTGTTGTGAAGAAGTTTAAAGCCGGATTTGGATACAAAAAGATTTCCCAAGCTTTAAACATCCCAAGGAGCACTGTGCAAGCGATAATATTGAAATGGAAGGAGTATCAGACCACTGCAAATCTACCAAGACCTGGCCGTCCCTCTAAACTTTCAGCTCATACAAGGAGAAGACTGATCAGAGATGCAGCCAAGAGGCCCATGATCACTCTGGATGAACTGCAGAGATCTACAGCTGAGGTGGGAGACTCTGTCCATAGGACAACAATCAGTCGTATATTGCACAAATCTGGCCTTTATGGAAGAGTGGCAAGAAGAAAGCCATTTCTTAAAGATATCCATAAAAAGTGTTGGTTAAAGTTTGCCACAAGCCACCTGGGGGAGACACCAAACGTGGAAGAAGGTGCTCTTGTCAGATGAAACCAAAATTGAACTTTTTGGCTACAATGCAAAACGTTATGTTTGGCGTAAAAGCAACACAGCTGAACACACCATCCCCACTGTCAAACATGGTGGTGGCAGCATCATGGTTTGGGCCTGCTTTTCTTCCGCAGGGACAGGGAAGATGGTTAAAATTGATGGGAAGATGGATGGAGCCAAATACAGGACCATTCTGGAAGAAAACCTGATGGAGTCTGCAAAAGACCTGAGACTGGGACGGAGATTTGTCTTCCAACAAGACAATGATCCAAAACATGAAGCAAAATCTACAATGGAATGGTTCAAAAATAAACATATCCAGGTGTTAGAATGGCCAAGTCAAAGTCCAGACCTGAATCCAACTGAAAACCGCTGTTCACAAATGCTCTCCATCCAACCTCACTGAGCTCAAGCTGTTTTGCAAGGAGGAATGGGAAAAAATGTCAGTCTATCGATGTGCAAAACTGATAGAGACATACCCCAAGCGACTTACAGCTGTAATCGCAGCAAAATGTGGCGCTACAAAGTATTAACTTAAGGGGGCTGAATAATTCTGCACGCCCAATTTTTCAGTTTTTTATATGTTAAAAAAGTTTGAAATATCCAATAAATGTTGTTCCACTTCATGATTGTGTCCCACTTGTTGTTGATTCTTCACAAAAAAATACAGTTTTATATCTTTATGTTTGAAGCCTGAAATGTCGCAAAAGGTCGCAAAGTTCAAGGGGGCCGAATACTTTCGCAAGGCACTGTAAATAATTCAACCAAATTTTGTATTGCTGATTCAGCTTGTTAGCCAGGGTTCGTGAAGATAACCAAGAATTTTATGACGTTCAGATGGGACTGAATAAGGTGACGATTGATGATTGACTGCTATTGATATAAAAGATTACAGGTCTTTAAGAGTTTATTCAGAAGAAAACAGCTCTATGAACATTCTTCCATGGTGCCCCGACTTTCTAGTTAATTACATTTACATGATTAGTTTAATCAGGTAATATTAATTACAGAGAAATAATTGTATAAAATAGCATGTCAAATCACTAAATCCAGCATAGCAAAGACACAACAAGAGAGAGGGGCTTTATTGTCATGGGAAACTTGACATTGCCAAAACAAGTGAAATGGATAAACAAAAGTCAAATAAACTGTCACGTTCTGACTTCAGTTTCTTTTTATGTCTTTGTGTTAGGTTGGTCAGGGCGTGAGTTGGGGTGGGTAGTCTATGTTCTTCTTTCTATGTCTTGGCCTGGTATAGTTCTCAATCAGGGACAGCTGTTGTCTCTGATTGAGAACCATACTTAGGTACCCTTTTCCCCCACCTGTTTTGTAGGAAGTTAACTTTGTCTTTGTTCAGGGCACATAGCCCAAAGCTTCACGGTTTGGTTTTTGTTCTTCGTTTTGTCGGCGTCATTTTTGAATAAAGTGAAAATGTACCATGCTGCGCCTTGTTCCAGTCCTTCAGCCAGCCGTGACATAAACAGAAAGTGAACAGTAAATATTACACTCACACAAGTTCCAAAATAATAAAGCTATATCAAATGTCATATTATTTATATATACAGTGTTGTAGTGATGTACAAATAGTTAAAGTACAAAATGGGAAATAAATAAACACAAATATGGGTTGTATTTACAATGGTGTTTGTTCTTCACTGTTTGCCCTTTTCTTGTGGCAACAGGTCACACATCTTGCTGCTGTGATGTCACACTGTGGTATTTCACCCAATAGATATGAGGGTTTATCAAAATTGGGTTTGTTTTCTAATCCTTTGTGGGTCTGTGTAATCTGAGGGAAATGTATGTCTCTAATATGGTCATACATTGGGCAGGAGGTTAGGAAGTGCAGCTCAGTTTCCGCCTCATTTTGTGGGCAGTGTGCACATAGCCTGTCTTCTCTTGAGAGCCAAGTCTGCCTACGGCAACCTTTCTCAATAGCAAAGGCTATGTTCACTAAGTCTGTACACAGTATGTTAGAAAAATTACAGGATTATGTTATAATACTGTTTATGCATCGAATAAGGTTTCTCTGTACCTGTCTCATCTGTGTCTGTGGAACTGAGTTGGGGCTAGGCACTAGTAATTTATTTATGAAGGCTTGGTGATGAACCTACAGCCTGCAATCCATTGAATGATTAGTGTCTGTGAAATGTCTGCCAGGGCCAGGTGAACCCTCCCTCCAGCTTCTCTCACATACAGATGAACACTGGACTTGTTGCATTAGTATCTGTGTGTTAAGGAGTGTGAACCTGAGAAGATAACCCTGTATAAACAAGTAGTAAATGACCTAGAGACAGAAACCTGGCGCAATATAAATCTTGCTGTCTGTTGCTTGATAACACAATGTACCTTTGTATAATTCTACACATCTGTTGTTGTCATTGACCTTCAGGAGGATGTACTTTGCTATAAAGAGCTGTAACCTAAATCTGCTCGTTGGACTCTCAACCATTACCGATGGGTGGTCGTTGACCAGCTCCATTATTCCAATTCTTAGTCGATAATAAAGATTGATTGTCTGAAGAAATAACAAAGTCTTTCTCTTGGTTAGAATTTCTACCACAATAGTCAAATCTTCCCTTAATTATGGGTCAGTCACAGTGGTCAGGTATTCTGCCACTCTGTACTCTCTGTTTAGGGCCAAATAGCATTCTAGTTTGCTCCATTTTTTTGTTAATTAATAATGTTTTTATTTTCTCATGATTTGGTTGGGTCTAATTGAGTTGCTGTCCTGTGGCTCTGTAGGGTCTGTTTGTGTTTGTGAACAGAGTCCCAGGACCAGCTTGCTAGAGAATTTAACGTCTCTTTTCTGGATTTTGATAATTAGCGGGTATCGGCATAATTCTGCTCTGCATAAATTATTTGGCCTCTCTCTCTCTCTCTCTCTCTCTCTCTCTCTCTCTCTCTCTCTCTCTCTCTCTCTCTCTCTCTCTCTCTCTCTCTCTCTCTCTCTCTCTCTCTCTCTCTCTCTCTCTCTCTCTCTCTCTCTCTCTCTCTCTCTCTCTCTCTCTCTCTCTCTCT
Source organism: Oncorhynchus mykiss (assembly GCF_013265735.2). Lineage (NCBI taxonomy): Eukaryota > Metazoa > Chordata > Actinopteri > Salmoniformes > Salmonidae > Oncorhynchus > Oncorhynchus mykiss. Next base: position 77,320,294 of record NC_048572.1, read on the forward strand.
CTCTCTCTCTCTCTCTCTCTCTCTCTCTCTCTCTCTCTCTCTCTCTCTCTAAATAGAGCCCTAATGATGTAAACACACTATGACAGGAGCACTACAGACCGGTGATACACACACACACACACACACACGCACGCACGCACGCACGCACGCACGCACGCACACACACTGAAGTTAGTGACCCATAGCAACACCATTAATCACACAACACACCCAGTATGATCATAATAAATATACATGAGATGAATGTCTCAGTCATGTGCACATCATTTATTTTCTCAGTCTTGTGTCAAAAAAGGACAAATCTGATGCAGGAAGGTTACATACTCCATATAATGAATGTTTGTTTCTAAATCAGCATGGTGAACAGAGCAGGAATAGAGGGTTTCATTGTAAAGCATTAGTTAACCAACACATAACATGTTAACAGAGCGTTGTCATTGTAAAACATGAGCTACCCAACATACAATACTGGAACAGAGCATTGTCATTGTAAAATATGAGCTACCCAACATACAATACTGGAACAGAGCGTTGTCATTGTAAAATATGAGCTACCCAACATACAATACTGGAACAGAGCATTCTCATTGTAAAATATGAGCTACCCAACATACAGTACTGGAACAGAGCGTTGTCATTGTAAAACATGAGCTACCCAACATACAGTACTGGAACAGAGCATTGTCATTGTAAAATATGAGCTACCCAACATACAGTACTCATGAGTAACAGCTGATTCAGATCAGTCTCACTCCCAGTCCATGAGAGAAAGAGAGAAGAGAGTGAGAGAGCAGGTAAACATTGTGTGAGAGAGGGAGTCAGAGTTAACTGCTCTTGCAAACAAAACAGTGAGAGACTAATCTTTTCATGCAGAGCCAATGATTTGTTTTCTTCTAGCACCATCTAGTGGATATTTAGTGTACGGCGTTTCTAGAGTAGAGCCAGAAGTATACTGAACAAAAATAAAGGAAACGTGCAACAATTTCAATGATTTTGCTGAGTTACAGTTCATATAAGGAATTCAATCAACTAAAAATAAATTCATTAGGCCCTAATCTATGGATTTAACATGACTAGGCAGGGGCCTGGGAGGGCATAAGCCCACCCACTTTGGAGTCAGGCCAACCAACTGGGGACCCACATTGGCCCTTTTGTAGGGGAAAACTCATTCCAGCCTAACATAATTCATTTTTCCCCACAAAGGGGCTTAATTACAGACACCAATACTCCTCCCATCCCCACAATCCTGCAGATGAGAAGCCCGATGTGGAGGTCCTGGGCTGGCACGTGGTCTGCGGTTTTGAGTCCGGTTGGACTTATTAGCAAAATCTCTAAAATTATGTTGGAGAAAAAAAAAAAAAAAAATTCTCTGGGAACAGCTCTGGTTGACATTCCTGCAGTCAGCATGCCAATTGCATGCTCACTCAAACCTTGAGACATCTGTGGCATTGTGTTGTGTGACAAAACTGCACATTTTAGTGGCCTTTTATTGTCCCTAGCTGGTCGGTGTTGATTGCAAATGGTTTCAGCAACTTCAGAAGCAGTTTTAGCTTGGCCCAGTCACACTTCGTGCCCGCCCTCGGATATCTTCCTTGTTTCCTAGTTATAGCAGGTGATAGTGATGCACAAGCTAGGTCTATTTGAAACATTGGCATCTACTGGCAGGCTTTATCTGCCAGATTCAGAAGTTCAAAAACCTTATTAGAAAAAAAAGCTTGAAAAACCCATTTAAGAAGAAAAAAACTAAAAATAAAAATAAATGATTTTATTTTAGTTAGTTTTGCAGTCAACTATAATACTTTGAGTACAGTTTTAGTTTACAAATGTGTATATTTTGTGTTTTGCTCTGATCAGTGGTCTGAGCAATAAGCCCAAATGAAATCTAACAAAATTAATTTTTTTATAATACAAGACACTCTAAAGACCAATGTATCAAACTAAAATACAGATGAAATATAAATAAATACAGGTGTTTTATATTTTCAAAACACAAAATACATTTGCAAGTACATGCCTTCACTACAATACCATTCTCAAGTAGATGTTTTTTACCTTAGTTGAATGCAAAACGTAAATGTAAAATGGATAAATTGCAAAGCACACCATGTATTATTATTGTTCTTCTTTCAGGGAAGAGCTCATTATAATAATACCCAGTATTCTTTGCGAGTGTTATTTTTTACATTTACATTGTGGTAATTTATCAGATGCTTATCACGCCATAGTGCAATCAGACTTGTGATACCAATGCAGGGTGAAAGGGGACCAAAAAGTGATGAAACGCAATAATTATTTATATAATTATTTTGCATTTTACCACACAAAAAAACCCACAGATCTCAAAAGTATCTTGTTACAATATACATTGGATTGTAGTGTCACACCCGGATCTGTTTCACCTGTCCTTGTGATTGAGTCCACCCCCCTCCAAGTGTCGCCCATCTTCTCCATTATCCCCTGTGTATATATACCTGTGTTCTCTGTTTGTCCGTTGCCAGTTTGTCTTGTTTGTCAAGTCAACCAGGATTTTGTTTCTCAGCTCCTGCTTTTCCCAGTCTCTCTTTTCTTGACCTCTGGGTTTTTACCCTTGCCTGTACTGACTCCAAGTCTGCCTGTCTGACCACTCTGCCTGCCCCTGACCCTGAGCCTGCCTACCGACCTGTACCTTTGCCCCACGCTGGATGTTTTACCTCTGCTTATGCTGACCGTGAGCCTGCCTCCGATACCATTGCTTCACCTCTGGTTTACTGACCCCTGCCTGCCTTGACCTGTTTATTGCCTACCCCTATTGGATCATTAAACTATTGATTATTCAACGTGGTCTGCATCTAGGTCTTACCTTCATACCTGATAGTACGAACTGGCCATGACTGACCCAGCAGACCCGGGCCAACTGTGCAACGCCATCTCCTCCCAAGGAGCCTCCATTGGTAGGCATGAGGAGTTGCTTCATGGGCTGATGGAGGGGGTCCAAATGTTGGCTGAGAGCCATGCCCGGGCTTTGGACATGCTGCGGGAGCAATTCCACGGGTTGGCTGGGGGGCAGCCTGCCTAGGTGGCAACCCCACCGCCCCTCAGTAACTCGACAGTTAGCAGCGCCACCCCACTGGCCACTCCAGCTTCCCGGGAGCCTCGATTACCTCCTCCAGAACGCTTTAATGGAGAGCCGAGCATCTGTTGGCTTTTTTAGCTGTGTGCCCTCATTTTTGAGCTTCAGCCCTCCTCCTTCCCCTCGGATCGCTCCAGAATAGTTTACCTTATTATTCTGGTCTGGAAGGGCTCTCACCTGGGCTACCGCTGTGTGGGAAGAGCAGCCGACCATATGTGTGAGCCTGAAGGGGTTCGTGGGGGAGGTGAGGAAGGATTTTGATGCCCCGCTCTCCAGGAGAGAAGCTGAATGGAAGCAATCTGGCAGGAAGTCTGCACAGATGCTGACTATATGGTGGATTTCCGCACGTTGGCAGCGTAGAGTGTGTGTAACCCGGAGGCATTGTTCGACATGTTCCTGCACGGTGTCTCGGAGGAGGTTAAGGATTTCGACTCCCTCATCGCTTTGACCATTCGCATTGCTGGCCGATTGTGGGAACGACGGATGGAGAGGGAATTCAACGTCACTCTCAGGTCCAGGGATTCCACCTCATCTCTGAGCCATGCTGGAAGTCCCCAACAGTCCCGTGGCCGAGAGCACACAAGGTTTTCTGACCTTCCTTGGGAGTCACAGAAGCGGGCAGAGGCACTGTTTCCGGAGCTCATGCAACTAGGCAGAGCTGGGCTGTCGCCAACGGAAAGCCAACACAGGATCAGCACAAGGAGCTGTCTGTATTGTGGGACTTTTGGTCATTTTGTGTCCTCGTGCCTGGTAAAGGACCAGTCTCACCAGGGAGTGAGTACTCTCATTGACTCTGGGGCTGATGAGAGCTTTTTGGACGCCACACTGGCTTCTGAGCTGAACATCCCCACTCAGCCCCTCTCCATTCCCATGGATGTTAGAGCACTGGACGGGCGCTCTATAGGTCGGGTCACCCATACCACCACTCCCATCAACCTACATGTGTCAGGGAATCACAGCGAGACCATTCAGTTCCTGCTCATCAAGTCCCCCGAGATTCCCGTGGTGTTGGGATTCTCCTGGCTCCAGCAACACAATCAACTCATCAACTGGTCTACGTTGGCTATCATGGGCTAGAGTCCGTTCTGCCATGTCCATAGTCTGAAATCGGCGCAACCTGCCCCCGAGACCTCTCCACCATTCCCGCGGAGTACCAGGACCTCCGGAAGGTGTTCAGCAAGACCTGGGCCACTTCCCTTCTGCCGCACTGCCCCTATGACTGTGGGATTGACCTTCTCCCTAGTATCACGCCGCCCCGGGGACATCTGTACTCGCTGTCGGGACCAGAGACCAAGGCTATGGAGAACTACATTGGGGACTCCCTAGCTTCAGGATTTATCAGTCCCTCCTCCTCTCCCGGTGGTGCAGGGTTTTTCTTCGTGGAGAAGAAGGACTAGCACCTGTGCCCTTGCATTGATTACCGGGGATGCGATGACATCACAGTGAAGAACCGTTATCCGCTACCACTCATTTCCTCGGCCTTCGAGCTTCTCCAGGGGACCACAGTGTTTTCCAAGCTGGATCTATGAAAACACCTACCACCTGGTGCGGATACGAGAGGGGGAAGAGTGGAAGACCGCCTTCAACACGGCCAGTGTCCTCTGCGAATATCTGGTCATGCCCTTTGGTCTCACCAACGCCCCTGCCTTGTTCCAGGCTTTGGTGAACTACGTTCTTGACGACATGCTGAACCCGTTCGTCTTTGTCTTTCTTGATGACATCCTCGTCTTCTCCCGCAGTGGTGGATTGGTCTCAGCATACGTCCAGGGTGCATCCTACGTCCAGGGCGCATCCTGGGGTTCGCCAACTTTTATTTCCGCTTTATCTGGGGTTACAGCACCCTGGCTGTAAGATCAACAGAGTGGGAAAAAGAGGAAATAAATGCTGCAAGAGCAAAGTGTCTCACCAAAAAGATGAGCCAAGGAAGTAGCCAGCTCTACTCTAACACATCTCCAATGCCTTCGCTGTTCCCTCTAATGGAGTTAGACAACACTTCAACTCCTGTTGCTAGCAGTAGGGGGAGCCAGTCCATCTGTTTACAGCTCTTTTTTTTAAGACGGGGAAAACCAATAAACAGGGAATTCTGGTTTAACTTATTTTAGTGTAAATCCAGTCAATGTGTGTGTTGTGTTGGTGTGAGCCTGTGAAGGCAAACTGTGAATGACAGATAGGCAGGCAGGGTGGATGTTGGTGTGACAGCAGGGGAAGAAGACTCAGCTATCTGACACATGGAACACAGCCTCAGCCTCCTGGCTCTGTTGCCTTGACAACCTCATCCAGCAGCAAAACTAAAGGGGTTTATGTATGAAACCCAGCTATGCCAATGCAAATACAGGCTACCATCTGTTTTTGATAAACTGGATAAACTAATAGAGATGTGATGTATGGATGTACAACACATCCAAGGTAGCCTACCACCCTGCCTTGAAACCTCCAATAGCATCAAATAGCCTTAGTCCCACCCTAAGGAGCTATTCTCCACAGGGCATCTGGAGGTGAAGATGCAGCTGGATCACGATGCTTGAGGTTGAATAAGACCCAGGACAACCTCAGAGTAGTAACCAGTAATCACAGGGCAATAAAGTGAAGAATTCCCTCACAGGCTTACACTAGGTGTTCCAACCTGCATAGGCAGCCAGTCGAGAGGGATAGTGTTGGGTGGGTGAGTGAGTGATTAAATGTGTGAGTCTGTCTGTCAATAACATAGGGCAGGGTTACACCTGTGTTGTGATAATAAGCTAGGTAACTGGGTTGGATATTGATCACTACAAGGCTGCCTACTAGACCAGTTTGGATGTCGTCTTTATTGACTTGTCACCTCACCACCATGACCCACACAGGTACTCTTTAGGGTTCTTTAATGAACACATGTAGGGTTTGGTTCTACAAGGAATAGTAAGGAAGATATTATAGGACACAATCATATAGGATTATTGCTATAAGATGCATGTAGTACAAAGGCTTAATCAGATGAGGTTACTACAGTATGAATAATGACTTAAAATCATATGCTGTATGTAATAGGCTACATATAACTAGAAGGATACTACAGTATATGAGAACATGAATTATTGTAGCAGAACACAGCTGCAGTCTATACACCTCTACACAATACAGTTCTAGTGTGCTAACATTGACAGTAAACTTTAAAGTGGCTCGCAAGAACACCTGACCACTGCAAGGTGCAAGAACTGCTTGCTGACCATAAAATGGCGGACAGAGAGAGGAAGCACCGAGAAGTTCAGACAAATTCAGGGCAGTCACAATGTGCTGCACTGGGAAAGAAAAATAAGGTCACATACAGACACCAGTTAAAGTTAAATAACTTTATTAACAATGAGATAATATTGAGGAAACCACTTCTGTTCTCAGTAGGGCACCACACACTCCATGTGCAATGGGAGATAAGAGAGGAAGGAAATGGGGTGTGCTTGGCTGGGCCCTGTCTGTCTAACTAAGCAAGAGGAAAATATTGACTCGTTTGAAATATACTTTATTTTGTCAGTATTCTCTGAAGGGTCAAATGAGGTACTGTCTAATGTAAAATATTTATTTGGACTGGATAAATAACCTAAATAACAGTACTGTTACTAATTTTACTGTAACCAAATGAGGACAGTGATGTTTTGCTGACCCTTATTTTGAATCTGCATTATGTATCTGACAGACCTCGCCCATTACTTTTTCAGCCCTGTGTACTGGTTATGTGTATGTAGGCTACAAGAAGCACCTATTAGTCAGTTTCAATCCTGGGATCTGTTGACAGAAAAGAGAGAAACAAACACAGTCAAGACTAGATTCTGGTGGTAGGCTGCACAAGAAGGTGAGTGAGATGTTTAATGGTAACTAATTTGTTTCCAGATATTATTTTGGAAAACCTTAGAGTACATATTAGGACATATTGGTCCAATAGAGTGACAGTTCACTCCAAATAAAAGTTAGTCAGATATTTTCCATTCTTTTCAGAACTTTTCATTTTCAGATCAAGTGGATGAACTATTCTTGGTAGTTCTAAAACGATAAACGTATTGTTAACCACAAGAAATAAGCTACAGATATCAATCCAGATGTCATTTTGTATTTGTTTTTTACTAAAGGTGCTAATGTTGAGACAATCTTTGTTTTGTCATAGGTTGGCCACGGTTGGAAGGGGTTTCATGAGTTGTTTCATCATTTTTCTGTCCCATCCCAGAATTGTTATTGTCGATAAGGGATATAAGGAACATAGAATTTGGCTGCCCTGGTCCTCGACACGGCCTGATGCTGCTTCACTGGCTAGCCAACAATATTCAAATTGACAACATGACACTCAATTTCAACGCATCCAGGAAAGACTATGGCATTCATTTCTATGGAAACGCTGATATCCCCAGTCCGTTACCTTCACTGTCCAGTCTCCATGTAAGGTACTACTCACTAGGGAATATTGGTCGCAATAACAGCAACAATGATGCTATGGCACTTCCTTATTATGTAACTCGAAAATTCTACAACTCAAGGGGGACTGAGAACAACAGGGACAGGGTCATACTCAGAGTTAGGAACGAAGGGTCCAATCAGCAAAGTGTGGACGAGGTCTATGTCACACAGCACTATCCACCAAATGGAAACAGAGGAAGTGGCTATGATCCAGACAATACATACCGTGTCAATGTCAGCCTACTTAGACAAATCCAAAGTCTACCAACCATTAACCTAAATGTTATTCCACAAACATATCATGTAGAGATCAACCACAACAGTCTGCAGAGTCTGAAAAACACCTGGGGAGGCACACCTGGTCTGGTACTTCTTCTGGCTCTTGTATTGCACTTTACACGTCCCAATATCTTATTTAAGGAGCAAGCTCTTCGTTTAACATCTCAACCCCAGAGTTGAGGTGAAAACCACAGATAGAGGGAAAGCCAGGATCATCTGGAGTGGGATCCCCAAGAGGCTATTAGACCAGGGTGTAATGGTGGTGCTTTATAAGAGCAATGGAAGTGAAAGCAAACTAGACAGGGCCTCGGTCAGGGGCAAGCCTCAGTACCCCTCAACCCTGGTCTCCAGGTCAGGCTCCACAAGAAGGTAATGATCTTGTGTGTACAGTGCCTTGCGAAAGTATTCGGCCCCCTTGAACTTTGTGACCTTTTGCCACATTTCAGGCTTCAAACATAAAGATATAAAACTGTATTTTTTTGTGAAGAATCAACAACAAGTGGGACACAATCATGAAGTGGAACGACTTTTATTGGATATTTCAAACAGTTTTAACAAATCAAAAACTGAAAAATTGGGCGTGAAAAATTATGTCTGAAACACAGGCTTCTAGCGAGGGCAATTTAGAGGCTTCACCATGTTTCATTGAAATGTACAGCTGTGTGTCATCCGCATAGCAGTGAAAGTTAACATTATGTTTTCAAATGACATCCTCAAGAGGTAAAATATATAGTGAAAACAATAGTGGTCCTAAAACGGAACCTTGAGGACCACCGAAATTTACAGTTGATTTGTCAGAGGACAAACCATTCACAGAGACAAACTGATATCTTTCCGATAGATAAGATCTAAACCAGGCCAGAACTTGTCCGTGTAGACCAATTTGGGTTTCCAATCTCTCCAAAAGAATGTGGTGATCGATGGTATCAAAAGCAGCACTAAGGTCTAGGAGCACGAGGACAGATGCAGAGCCATTAAAAGGTCATTTACCACCTTCACAAGTGCAGTCTCAGTGCTATGATGGGGTCTAAAACCGGACTGAAGCATTTCGTATACATTGTTTGTCTTCAGGAAGGCAGTGAGTTGCTGCACAACAGCTTTTTCTAAAATCTTTGAGAGGAATGGAAGATTCGATATAGGCTGATAGTTTTTTACATTTTCTGGGTCAAGGTTTGGCTTTTTCAAGAGAGGCTTTATTACTGCCACTTTTAGTGAGTTTGGTACACATACGGTGGATAGAGAGCTGTTTATTATGTTCAACATAGGAGGGCCAAGCACAGGAAGCAGCTCTTTCAGTAGTTTAGTTGGAATAGGGTCCAGTATGCAGCTTGAAGGTTTAGAGGCCAAGATTATTTTCATCATTGTGTCAAGAGATATAGTACTAAAACACTTGAGTGTCTCTCTTGATCCTAGGTCCTGGCAGAGTTGTGTAGACTCAGAACAACTGAGCTTTGAAGATATACACAGATTTAAAGAGTCCGTAATTTGCTTTCTAATGATAATGATCTTTTCCTCAAAGAAGTTTATGAATTTATTACTGCTGAAGGGAAAGCCATCCTCACTTGGGGAATGCTGCTTTTTAGTTAGCTTTGCGACAGTATCAAAAAGGAATTTTGGATTGTTTTTATTTTCCTCAATTATGTTGGAAAAATAGGATGATCGAGTAGCAGTGAGGGCTCTTCGATACTGCACGGTACTGTCTTTCCAAACTAGTCGGAAGACTTCCAGTTTGGTGTGGCGCCATTTTCGTTCCAATTTTCTGGAAACTTGCTTCAGAGCTCGGGTATTTTCTGTGTACCAGGGAGCTAGTTTCTTATGACAAATGTTTTTAGTTTTTAGGTGTGCAACTGCATCTAGGGTATTGCGCAAGGTTAAATTGAGTTCCTCAGTTAGGTGGTTAACTGATTTTTGTCCTCTGACGTCCTTGGGTAGGCAGAGGGAGTCTGGAAGGGCATCAAGGAAGCTTTGTGTTGTCTGAGAATTTATAGCACGACTTTTGATGCTCCTTGGTTGGGGTCTGAGCAGATTATTTGTTGCGATTGCAAACGTAATAAAATGGTGGTCCGATAGTCCAGGATTTTGAGGAAAAACATTAAGATCCACAACATTTATTCCATGGGACAAAACTAGGTCCAGAGTATGACTGTGACAGTGAGTAGGTCCAGAGACATGTTGGACAAAACCCACTGAGTCGATGATGGCTCCGAAAGCCTTTTGGAGTGGGTCTGTGGACTTTTCCATGTGAATATTAAAGTCACCAAAAATTACCATATTATCTGCTATGACTACAAGGTCCGATAGGAATTCAGGGAACTCAGTGAGGAATGCTGTATATGGCCCTGGAGGCCTGTAAACAGTAGCTATAAAATGTGATTGAGTAGGCTGCATAGATGTCATGACTAGAAGCTCAAAAGACGAAAACGTCATTTTTTTTTTGTAAATTGAAATTTGCTATCGTAAATGTTTGCGGGATGCACGGGGAATATGGTCACTAGTGTAACCAGGAGGTGAGGCCTCATTTAACACAATAAATTAATCAGTCTTAAGCCATGTTCCAGTCAGGCCAATCACATCAAGATTATGATCAGTGATTAGTTCATTGACTATAAGTTTCTTTGAAGTGAGGGATCTAACATTAAGTAGCCATAATTTGAGATGTGAGGTATCACAGTCTCTTTCAATAATGGCAGGAATGGAGGAGGTCTTTATCCTAGTGAGATTGCTAAGGCGAACACCGCCATGTTTAGTTTTGCCCAACCTAGGTCGAGGCACAGACACGGTCTCAAGCTGACCTGACTACACTGACTGTGCTAGTGGCAAACTCCACTAAGCTTGCAGGCTGGCTAACAGCCTGCTGCCTGGCCTGCACCCTATCTCATTGTGGAGCTAGGGGAGTTAGAGCCCTGTCTATGTTGGTAGATAAGATGAGAGTACCCCTCCAGATAGGATGGAGTCCTTCACTCCTCAGCAGGCCAGGGGCAGAAAACAGTTTTCAACCAGCGATTGAGTTGTGAGACTCTGCTGTAGAGCTCATCACTCCCCCTAACTGGGAGGGGGCCAGAGACCATTACTCGATGCCAACACATCTTTCTAGCTGATTTACACGCTGAAGCTATGTTGCGCTTGGTGACCTCTGACTGTTTCCTCTGACTGTGCCAGCCCAGGACCTCCACATACAGCTTCTTGACCTGCGTGGTGTTCTGAGACCAGCCACCAGGAACAGCTGATAAAACTGTTTTTCTGTCTGTAATAAATCCCTTTAGGGTCCCCAGTTGGTTGGCCTGGCTCCCAAGTGGGTGGGATTATGCCCTCCCAGACTCAACCATAGCTGCACCCCTGCCCAGTGATGTAAAATCCAGAGGTGTGGCCTAATTTATTTATTTCAATTGACTGATGTCCTTATATGAACTCAAACTCAGTAAAAGTTGAAATTGTTGCATGTTGCATTTACTTTTTTGTTCAGTATACATTGCAAACATTCTAAGTTAGCCAGCATTGTGGTTATTTTATCTGCAATTGCCTGAATTAGAGCTTAATTCATTGTGTTGGCAAGAGTGCCTTCATTGTTTGAATCAGCAACAGTACATAGAGCAGGGTTCCCCAAATGGCACCAAATTTGGCCCGCAGGTGGGTTTATTTGCCCCCCCCCCCCAAGTTCTGAGCCCCAAAATATTTATTTTTTATTGTTGGACATAAAATACTTTAAAAACACCAGGAAATTAGCTCCAAGTTCATTTTAATTTAAGAAATGTGTTTCAAAGTATCCCCACGCATAATAGAGAGACACGTGATCGTATACAAATGTAAGCAATGTTTGAAATGATTATGTTTTAGTCAAACATTGTATCTGTTTGGGCTTCTCTCGGTCAATTTGCAGACTACAAATGATTAGTACTTACTTTCCCGGCCGGCCGGCCATCCGCTCAAAAAGAAAAATGATCCAACTGCTTGCTATATCTAGTAGAAGATACCTGGTATAGAGTATAAACATGTTGTATCCCATTGTTTTAATCCCTTGATCCAGAGAGCACCTTATCATGTACATGTTAAAACAACCCACAGATAAACAATCTATTTATTTTTTGTCTATATTGGAATTAAAGTAGGCAACTCCATATGTAAGCACCATCTAGAACCTAAAAGGGTTCTTTGGCTGTGCCTGTAGGAGAATACTTATTTTTAAACCTTTATTTAACTAGGCAAGTCAGTTAAGAACAAATTCTTATTTTCAATGACAGCCTAGGAACAGTGGGTTAACTGCCTGTTCAGGGGCAGAACAACAGATTTGTACCTTGTCAGCTCAAGGATTTGAACTTTCAACCTTCTGGTTACTAGTCCAACGCTCTAACCACTAGGCTACCCTGCCGCCTTCAGTTGTCCATTTAGTACCCTTTCCACAGAGGGTTCTACATGGATCACAAAAGGGTTCTACCTGGAACCAAAACAGGTTCAACCTAGAACAGCAGAGGCTGGTAGGAGGAGCTATAAGAGGACAGACTCATTGGAATGGCTGGGAAGGAATACATGTAACGGTATCAAACATTTGTTCTGAGTGTACTATGGAGTCGGTATGTATTCATATTCATGCTTTTGGCCTTAGGCATGGCAACAGTTTTGACAGACTTTGGTGAAGGCAAAGATAAGATCGCAACACTTGCACCTCTTTTGCTGTGGTTGTTCTTGCTGACTTCTTCAAAACCAACACCGTTGATTAACACGTTGAGACATCTAATTGTCAAACACGTTACATTTTCCTTATTCAGTCTGACATGTGTACTAGGAACACCTTTATGAAACCAGTCATAACACCTTAATGAAACCAGTCATAACTCTATGAAACCAGTCATAACAACTTTATGAAACCAGTCATAACACCTTTATGTAACCAGTCATACAACTGTGTGTTACAGTATCATTCATGACACATTTATTCAACACCATTCGTGAGGAATTCTCAAAATAAAAGTCCCTTCGGATAGCTCTTTATTTATAAGTACAATGAAAATGCATATTTCTTTAGTACCCAAGCCCCTGACACACTACTCACGAAACAGTCTGGGAGGGCTGGGTAAGCCTAAGAGCATTACCCAGGTAGCATTAGCAATTTAGGGTATGTATTGGGGTGGAATGGCGGGAATCCAGTTACCGAGATTTACCAACATTTACCACCCAAAACCTTTCCCTTTTCCCAGGTTAAAAAACTGTGACAAACCGGTAATTGATAATACATTATTTATATGAACAGCATGATGTAAAATGCAACAGTTCAATTATTGGCAATGTCAGTGACGATTTTAGCATGAAAATCTTGGTGGGGCAAAAAAAAAAAAACTGAGATACATGCCAGCAAAGCCACTACAACACTAAACAATACATTAATTGCACTATAACTGTAACAAATGGTGCCCACAAACGGTTAGGGCCTACAAAAAGCTGTCCCAACAGCAGTCCCAACATCTTACCACTGCTACACTTGGCTATCAACGGAGCCTTGTCTGGCAGTGAAACAGTTCAATCAGCCTCATTTACTGCCTTTAAAAAAATCATAGTTGAAATGGCTGACTTGCTTAAACAAATGTGGTTTCTACTGACAATTGAGATGTACAAACTATGGCATAAGGGGATGACGAGTGGGTAGGAGGCAATCCGTAATTTAGATTACGACATTCATGAGCGAGCTAGGACGGACGTATTCAATCTAACTATTTGTTCAGCACTTTTGAAATGTACAGTGCCAGAATTCAGAATATGGGTCGTTCTTACAGTATTTCCCTGTATACCAAGTCAGAACCATAGGATAAATAAAGGCTCTTATAATTTTCGATGATGACTATCTCTAAAACAGGCTATAGGCTACATGTGCACCACTGAGTCAGAACAGTAGGCTAAATTATGAGGGGAAAAGGGACCAAATAATTAGGGTGAGGCACATGGGCTATTAACAGCTTACTACACAACATACACTTAGTATTACTTTCTTAGCTACAGTTTACATATTGGCATATTACATAATTTATGCTGCAGCATACAATACATGTTTTGATTCACCTTGTTGTGCTGTGCTCACTTGAACAGGAATGTGGTACAGTGGGCAAAATTTGTCATCAAAGTCTGGCATTCTCTGGATTTATGGTGCTTTCAAGACAACTGGGAATTCGGAAAAAAAAGCAAGGTTGAATCATGACGTCAGTGACCTTCAGATCGGAGCTCTAGAAAGAGGCCTGAGTTCCCGACTTGGAATTCCGATTTGGATGACAGTTCAAAACGTATTTTCTTAGTCGATGCTTGTTTTTTTTTCAAGTTCCTAGTTGTCTTAAATTGTGAGTGTTTATTCTTTGAAGTTTGGGAAAGAGACCCTTGGACCACACACCCACTCCACTGAATAGCAGGCTAGTGATTGCTTTGCAATTCTTGCAGTTAGCCACTGATTTCTTCCAAACCACTCATTTGCAATTTCCAACTTGTTGTGTAATGTTAATGTTCAATGGCCGATGACCACCTTGTATCTATAATTTCTCTTCATAATATTATCTTCAAATGACAAGGATTGAAAAGGATTTGCCAGTTGATAGTTGACTTGATTCATGATGATGACTGCTAGTTTGCTAGCTAAGATTTTGAAAGCATGTTGTTGACATGATCAGTCCAATCAAAGCTACGGTAGATTTAACGTGATTTGACGTAATTTTATCTGTGGCCAATGACCTTGAGCCTTCTTGAATGGGCACATTTAATGTAACTCTATGGCAGCACCCAAGGCGTTTGAATTTTCGAGCTCTCCTTGTAGCGTGCCCATGAGTGACAGAAAACTGAGCAATTTTTAAAAATTGTTTGCAAACTGATATGCGACACGTATTAATGCAAAAAATAACATGGGTTCTGTACAGCCTCTTCATGATGAATCAACTCTCAGGGTGGGGACAGACAGCCCATCTCAGTATGGAGAGCAGTTCACAATGCATATAGACCTATCATCTTGTCATAGTAAGTTTATTTCTTGTGACAGGTAGACCTACATTTTCTGCAGCATAGCCTGTGCTACAGTTATTTAAAGAATGAATGCTCGTCTAATTTACCAAAGCTCTTTTTTGATAAATGTTAAATGCATCAGCCAATATAACTCACAAGTGGTTAATGCGCGATGGCGGTAGGCTATAGCAGTTATTTATTCAGACCCATAACCATTCAAACCTCGTGAAGTGAAGTGAAAGCCTTCTGCATCTCATTCTAGTCCTATATTATTCAAGCATGTCATTATAATGATGAGGATAAGGACACAAACGTATTTCATTTAACTGTTGAAAGCGAGGAAGGAATGAAGCAACAATAGAGAGAGAAAGGGGAGGTACAGGATAATAACATCAGGGTAAATATTATAAAAGGGTAGGCTATATACTCGTCAGCTTACTAATTCATCAAATAGGCCCTTTTGTATTTCAAAATTAAAATCAAATTCACTGCCCTATACTTGTTACTTTGTAGGCAGCATGTGATGCACCAGAATTGCATGCCCTCTTCTGCTTTATCCTGGTTCGAACGATGTGAATAATTCCAGCTCATATAATAGGCTACAGTATAATACAATACAGTAATACAGTTCACACTCCAAAATATTCGCTTAGAGGGGCTCGTTTTATTTACCCAAGAGTGCATAGAGCTAGCTACATCTATGTATTTATGTTATGCATAATGTGTGGTAGCCTGTCATACACAGCACATTCATTTGGTATTTTTTGGACTTGGGCTCATTAAATGTATTTAATATATGGCTGATCAAAGCTCTAATCAAATCCAGACATATTTACAGTGCCTTTGGAAAGTCTTCAGATCCAGAGACTTATTCCACATTTTGTATACGCTACAGACTTATTTTAAAATGGATTAAAAAACTCTCCTCAGTAATTGACACACAATACCCCAGAATGAGAAAACCAAAACAGTTTGAGAAAATTTAGCAAATGCATCATAAAAAAAAATGTTACTTAAGTATTCAGACCCTTTGCTATGAGGCTCGAAATTGAGTTCAGGTGCATCCTGTTTCCATTGATCATCCTTGAGATGTTTCTAAAAATTGATTGGAGTCCACCTGTGGTAAATTCAATTGATTGGACATTGTTTGGAAAGGTACACACCTTTCTAAATAAGGTCCCACAGTTTACAGTGCACGTCAGAGCAAAAACCATGCTCCAAGACAGGATTGTGTCAAGGCTCAGATCTGGAGAAGGATACAAAAACAATTGTGCAGCATTGAAGATCCCCAAGAACACAGTGGCCTGCATCATTCTGAAATGGAAGAAGTTTAGAACCAGCAAGACTCTTCCTAGAGCTGGCAGCCTGGCAAAACTGAGCGATCGGGGGAGAAGGGCCTTGGTCAGCTAGGTAACCAAGAATATGATGGTCACTGACAGAGCTCTAGAGTTCCTCTGTGGAGTTGGGAGAACCTTCCAGATGGGAAACCATCTCTGCAGCGCTCTACCAATCAGGCCTTTATGGTAGAGTGGCCAGACGGAAGACACTTCTCATGAATTGGCACATGACAGCCTGTTGGAGTTAGCCTAAAGGCACCTAAAGGACTCTCAGACCATGACAAACAAGATTCTCTGATCTGATGAAACCAAGATTGAACTCTTTGGCCTGAATACCAAGCACCACGTCTGGAGGAAACATGGCACCATCCCTACGGTGAAGCATGGTGGTGGCAGCATCATGCTGCAGGGGTGTTTTTCAGCGGCAGGGACTGGGAGACTAGTCAGGATCGAGGGAAAGATGAACGGAGAAAAGTACAGAGAGATCCTTGATGAAAACCTGCCCCAGAGTGCTCAGGACCTCAGAACGGGGCGAACATTCACCTTTCAACAGGACAACGACCCTAAGGTCACAGCCAAGACAATGCAGGAATTGCTCCGGGATGAGTCTGAATGTCCTTGAGTGGCCCAGCCAGAGCCCAGACTTGAACCCAATCGAACATCTCTGGAGAGACCTGAAAATAGCTGTGCAGCAATGCTCCACATCCAACCTGACAGAGCTTGAGAGGATCTACAGAGACAAATGGGAGAAACTCCCCAAATACAGGTGTGCCAAGCTTGTAGCGTCATACCCAAGAAGACCTATGGCTATTTTTTACATTTTTAAAAACCTGTTTTTGCTTCATCATTATGGGGTATTGTGTGCAGATTGATGAGAATAAAAAAAAAAAATACATTTTTAGAATAAGGCTAACCTAATCAAATGTGGAAAAAGTCAAAGGTCTGAATACTTTCCGAAGGCACTGTATATGCTTTGTAATGCTTTAGTTTCCCTGGCACTGTTTTCACATGCTAACGATTTAGCATTTGTGGCGCAAATCCCATTAAATACAGTGGACCGATATTAGCATTTTTAACTCATCATGTTCAACATATCTGTAAATGAATTTGTTGAACTTCACAATCAATTTTAGATACTTTTGGACAATTTGGATATAATATTGGTCCCTTGACTTGAATGGGATTTGTGCCACAAATGCTCAAATGTTAGCATGTGGAAACAGTGCCAGGGAAACTAAACCAAAGCATGGATTGCTGTCATACCTGATCCACAGCCAACAAGTGCTCAGCATATGTGGGAACTACTTCAAGACTGTTGAAAAAGCATTCCAGGTGAAGCTGTTTGAGAGAATGCCAAGAGTGTGCAAAGCTGTCATCAAGACAAAGGGTGGCTACTTTGAAGAATCTCAAATATAAAATAAATGTTGATGTATTACTTTTTTGGTTACTACATGATTCCATGTGTGTTATTTCATTGTTTTGATATCTTCACTATTATTCTACAACATAGAAAATAGCCACACTAAAGAAAAACCCTAGAATTAGTATTTTATTTAACCTTTATTTAACTAGGCAAGTCAGTTAAGAACTAATTGTTATTTACAATGACTGCCTACCAAAAGGCAAAAGGCCTCCTGCGGGCTCTGGGGATTAAAAATACAGGACCCAACACACATCACGACAAGAGAGACAACACAACACTACATAAAGAAAGACCTTAGACAACAACATAGCATGGCAGCAACACATGACAACACAGCATGGTAGCAACACAACATGACAACATGGTAGAAACACACATGGCAGCACAACATGGTAGCAATACAAGACAGGTTACAAACATTATTGGGAACAGACAAAAGCACAAATGGCAAGAAGGTAGAGACAACAATACATCACGCAAAGCAGCCACAACTGTCAGTAAGAGTGTCCATGATTGAGTCTTTGAAGGAAGAGATAAAACTGTCCAGTTTGAGTGTTTGTTGCAGCTTGTTCCAGTCACTAGCTGCAGCAAACTGAAAAGACAAACAACCCAGGGATGTGTATGCTTTGGGGACCTTTAACAGAATGTGACTGACAGAATGGGTGTTGTATGTGGAGGATGAGGGCTGCAGTAGATATCTCAGATAGGGAGGAGTGAGATAAGCATCAACCAGTGGGTCTTGCGAGGGGTATAGGTATACAGAGATGACCAGTTTACAGAAGAGTATAGAGTTCAGTGATGTGTCCAATATTGGTGGCAAATCTGATGGCCGAATGGTAAAGAATATCTAGCCGCTCAAGAGCACCCTTACCTGCCGATTTATAAATTATGTCTCCATAATCTAGCATGGGTAGGATGGTCATCTGAATCAGGGTTAGTTTGGCAGCTGGGGTGAAAGAGGAGCGATTGTGATAGAGGAAACCAAGTCTAGATTTAACTTTAGCCTGCAGCTTTGACATGTGCTGAGAGAAGGACAGTGTACCGTCTAGCCATACTCCCAAGTACTTGTATGGGGTGACTACCTCAAGCTCTAAACCCTCAGAGGTAGTAATCACATCTGTAGGAAGAGGGGCATTCTTCTTACCAAACCACATGATCTTTGTTTTGGAGGTGTTCAAAACAAGGTTAAGGGCAGAGAAAGCTTGTTGGACACTAAGAAAGCTTTGTTGTAGAGTATTTAACACAAAATCTGGGCAGGGGCCAGCTGAGTATAAGACTGTATCATCTGGATATAAATGGATGAGAGAGCTTCCTACTGCCTGAGCTTTGTTGTCTATGTAAATTGAGAAGAGCGTGGGGCCTATGTTCGAGCCTTGGGGTACACCCTTGGTGACAGGCAGTGGCTGACACAGCAGATGTTCTGACTTCATACACTGCACTCTTTGAGAGAGGTAGTTAGCAAACCAGGCCAATGACCCCTCAGACACCAATACTCCTTAGCCAGCCAGTCTACCGTATCAAAAACTTTGGCCAAGTCAATAAAAATAGCAGCACAACATTGCTTAGAATCAAGGGCAATGGTGACATCATTGAGGACCCTTAATGTTGCAGTGACACATCCATAACTTGAGCGGAAACCAGATTACATACCAGAGAGAATACCATAGACATCAAGAAATCCAGTAAATGGAATATTGACAAGTTTCTCCAACACTTTTGATAAACAGGGCACAATAGAAATAGGCCTATAACAGTTAGGATCAGCTTGATCTCCCCGTTTAACCTTAGCTGAGCTAACGTGGGCTAATCTGATGAGTATGAGGTTGTAAGTAAAAAATAAAAATTTACAGGACATAGACATACAGTTGAAGTCGGAAGTTTACATACACCTAGGTTGGAATCATTAAAACTCATTTTTCAACCACTTCACAAATTTATTGTGAACAAACTATGGTTTTGGCAAGTCAGTTAGGGCATCTACTTTGTGCATGACACATGTCATTTTTCCCCCAAAAATTTACAGACAGATTATTTCACTTATAATTCAGTGTGTCACAATTCCAGTGGGTCAGAAGTTTACATACACTAAGTTAACTGTGCCTTTAAACAGCTTGGAAAAATCCAGAAAATGATGTCATGGCTGTAGAAGCATCTGATAATAATTTGAGTCAATTGGAGGTGTACCTGTAGATGTATTTCAAGGCCTACCTTCAAACTCAGTGCCTCTTTTCTTGACATCATGGGAAAATCAAAAGAAATCAGCCAAGACCTCAGAAAAAATGTGTAGACCTCCACAAGTCTGGTTCATCCTTGGGAGCAATTTCCAAATGGCTGAAGGTACCACGTTCATTTGTACAAACAATAGTACGCAAGTATAAACACCATGGGACCAAGCAGCCATCATACTGCTCAGGAAGGAGAAGCGTTCTGTCTCCTAGAGCGAAAAGTGCAAATCAATCCCAGAACAACAGCAAAGGACCTTGTGAAGATGCTGGAGGAAACAGGTTCAAAAGTATCTATATCCACAGTAAAACGAGTCCTATATCCACATAACCTGAAAGGCTATGGGGTACCGAGGTGTTATAGCTCCCAGAGGCTTTGTCCCCGACCAATGATCTGTCTAGTTTACTCTCACTTCCATTGTTCCTTTGAAGCACCACCATTACACCCTGGTCCCATAGCCTCTTCGGGATACCACACCAGATGATATTGGCTTTTCCTCTATCAGTGGTTTGAGCTTGAGGTGAAAGCTTGACCCCCCACCCTAGCCTGGGGTTGACCAATCAGAAGTTATTGCAGTACAACATAGCCAATGGTCAAATAACAAGTGTCCTGCCCCCTACTCAATGTACAGACCAATGACAACGTGGCACATGTAGCACACGTCACTCTGAGTTCAGGAGTAACATTCCACAGATTCTAAACAGATGTTGAACTGAAAACCAACTCCCATTTACAATTCGCTATTGACCATTAGTACTGTATTTAATTTAGTACTCTCGTCCTCTCATCCTCTAAAACTCTGTGTTGTGTATTTATCCTCAAAATCTTCTTATTGGGTTCTGTTGATAGAGAAGTGAGAAACAAATCTAGATTCTGGTTGTAGGCTGCACAAGAAGGTGAGTGAGATTTTTTAATGGAACTCATTTGTTTTATTTTGATGTGAGGACTTATTACATCATATTACAGTATTGATCGTGTTTACAAGTTTCCAAAAGTTTGTTTGGAAAATCTTAGAGTACATATTGGGACATAGCTCCGATATAGTGACAATTCACTCCAAAATTAAGTTTGTCAAATATTTACTGATGTTTTGGGGGTCCCCAAGTTTAAACATTTTCAAATACACACAAGATCATTACCTTCTTGTTACTAACAACCTCATGCTAATCGCATTATCCTACGGGTCAACGTCCCGCAGGGGACCCAGCGATCCTGAAGAAGTTTTAACAAACACAGCCCCATACATATTGGGACATAGCTCCGATATAGTGACAATTCACTCCAAAATTAAGCTTGTCAAATATTTTCTGATGTATTTGGGGGTCCTAAAACTTTTAACGTATTGCCAACCACTAGAAGTAAGTTACAGATGTATTTATTTGTTTATGTTTTACTGAATGTGCAAATGTTGTTTTGTCATAGGTTGGCAATGGTTTGAAGGGGCTTCCTGGGTTGTTTAATTCTGTGCATGTCTCCGGCCTCAGTATGCGCTATCAAAGATACCCTTAATTCAATAAATGATCTCAAGGACATAGACTTTGGCCACACCGATCCCCCACAAGGGGCGGCAGGTAGCCTAGTGGTTAGAGGCAGGTAGCCTAGTGGTTAGAGGCAGGAAGCCTAGTGGTTAGAGGCAGGAAGCCTAGTGGTTAGAGGCAGGAAGCCTAGTGGTTAGAGGCAGGTAGCCTAGTGGGTAGAGGCAGGAAGCCTAGTGGTTAGAGGCAGGAAGCCTAGTGGTTAGAAGCAGGAAGCCTAGTGGTTAGAGGCAGGAAGCCTAGTGGTTAGAGGCAGGAAGCCTAGTGGTTAGAGGCAGGAAGCCTAGTGGTTAGAGGCAGGTAGCCTAGTGGTTAGAGGCAGGAAGCTGAGTGGTTAGAGGCAGGTAGCCTAGTGGTTAGAGGCAGGTAGCCTAGTGGTTAGAGGCAGGAAGCATAGTGGTTAGAGGCAGGAAGCCTAGTGGTTAGAGGCAGGTAGCCTAGTGGTTAGAGGCAGGAAGCCTAGTGGTTAGAGACAGGTAGCCTAGTGGTTAGAGGCAGGAAGCCTAGTGGTTAGAGGCAGGAAACCTAGTGGTTAGAGGCAGGAAGCCTAGTGGTTAGAGGCAGGAAGCCTAGTGGTTAGAGGCAGGTAGCCTAGTGGTTAGAGGCAGGAAGCCTAGTGGTTAGAGGCAGGTAGCCTAGTGGTTAGAGGCAGGTAGCCTAGTGGTTAGAGGCAGGAAGCCTAGTGGTTAGAGGCAGGAAGCCTAGTGGTTAGAGACAGGTAGCCTAGTGGTTAGAGGCAGGAAGCCTAGTGGTTAGAGGCAGGTAGCCTAGTGGTTAGAGGCAGGAAGCCTAGTGGTTAGAGCGTTGGGCCAGTAACCAAAAGGTTGCTGGATTGAAACCCAGAGCTGACATGGTAACTGACTGTTCCCTTGCAGGCTGTCATTGAAAATAATAATTTGTTCTTAACTGACTTGCCTAGTTAAATAAAGATAAAAAATAAATTAACAAGGCTTGATGTTGCTCAACTGACAACAGTTACACTTAATTTCAACCCAACCAGGAGAGACTATGCCATACTGGACCCTGTTAACTTTTCTGCTTCCTGAAAGCAGTTTGAAGGTAGGCCTAGAAATAGATCCATAGGTACACCTCCAATTGACTCAAATTATGTCAATTAGCCTATCAGAAGCTTCTAAAGCCATAATTTTGGGGAATTTTCCTACCTGTTTAAAGGCACAGTCAACTTAGTGTATGTAAACTTCTGACCCACTGGAAATGTGGTATAGTGAATTATAAGTGAAATAATCTGTCTGTAAACAATTGTTGGAAACATTACTTGTGTCATGCACACAGTAGATGTCCTAACCGACCTGCCAAAACTATAGTTTGTTAACAAGAAATGTGTGGAGTGGTTGAAAAATGAGTTTTAATGACTCCAACCTAAGTGTATGTAAATTTCCAACTTTAACTGTATATGAAGAAAACTATACATACACGGGACAGGACAAGACAAAACACACGTCCGGCTGCTATGTCATCTTGCTCAGGGCGGGTTGAGACACAGGGCCTTAAGCTTATTGATGAGCTCAGAGGGTACTATGGTGTTGAAGGATGAGCTGTAGTCAATGAACAGCATTCTTACATAGTTATTCCTCTTTTCCAGATGAGATTGGGCAGTGTGCAGTGTGATGGCTATTGCATCATCGGTGGACCTGTTGGGGCGGTATGCAAACTTGGGGTCGGTGTTACGCACGCCTCTGTGAAGAGGGAACACAACAACCTGCTACAACTCAACCCTCTGTGAAGTGAAAGAGGTATGGGACTGTAGGTGCGAGTAAGGATGACAAAAGGCAGAGAATTTACCGTTTACAAGGAATTTATTCCGTCATACGATAATATGGGGAAAAGGGGCTGGACGGAACCAAAGCCCCCTCTCCTATCTTACCTGCCTACCCAATATTTATCTAACTTAGCCCCACCTGGTGCGCTAACCAAAATACAGGGGGTGGTCTGCCCAGGTCTTACCTAATGTGCCTAGACAGTGAATATACTACGGGTAAATGTATGCCCGCGGGCCTCTTGCGTAAGCACTCCCTAGGTGCCTTCCCCTTCCCCCCTGGGAACAAATGAAACAGAATTATCCAAATGTAAGTAAACAATTTCAAGAATCAAAAACACAGTTCTATTAGCACACACATACCTCAAATCAGCGGCTACAACAATACTTAACAAAACCTGTCTCTGAGCCACAACCAAGACAGGACATCAAATCAGCTCTCTTGGTAATTGGAGACAGCTGCGTCCTGACGAGAGGGGGGGTCAGCTCTCCAATTAGCCATGGAGTCGACCAATCAGCTACTTGGGGGGGATTTCAGGAAGCCATTTTGAAACAGACACCTAACAAACCACAACACAGAAACTGGGTAACGTAACAGTCGGCATGCAAACTTGGGGTCAGCAGGTATTCTAGTGGTTAGAGTTTTGGACTAGTAACCGAAAGGTTGCAAGATTGAATCCCCGAGCTGACAAGGTACAACATCTGTCGTTCTGCCCCTGAACAAGGCACTGTTCCTAGGCCGTCATTGTAAATAAGAATTTGTTCTTAACTGACTTGTCTAGTTAAATAAAGGAAAAGAAAAATAACTGAAGTGGGTGGCAGGTAAGGTGAAAGTGATATGATCCTTGACTAGTCTCTCAAAGCACTTCATGATGACAGGAGTGAGTGCTACGGTGCAGTGGTGGTTTTAGCTTGTATGTCTCCCTGGGTGCACCCTGCTTTCAGCACCCCAACTACAAAAAAGCCCCATTCTGCACTAATTGTAATTTTGATTCAGACATTTGGAACAACACAAATAAATAATCATAATTTTTAAAACTACATAAATATAAATATACAAACAAAAATAAGACTGATAAATATCATAAAGAAGTAACAAAGACAAAGGGAACAAAATTGTAGTATATAAGTACAAATAAAAAGAGAATCAAATTGTTACACTATTACACTATTGCTAATAAAAAAATACAAATAAAACTCAATTGCACAAATCCTATATCACACCAATACACAAATCCTATATCACACCAATACACAAATCCTATATCACACCAATACACAAATCCTATATCACACCAATACACAAATCCTATATCACACCAATACACAAATCCTATATCACACCAATACACAAATCCTATATCACACCAATACACAAATCCTATATCACACCAATACACAAATCCTATATCACACCAATACACAAATCCTATATCACACCAATACACAAATCCTATATCTGTTACGGTGCGTGAATGAGGACCCAAAAGCGAATCAACTTAAACAGAGCTTCTTTAATTACCAAACATAGGTAGGCTCAGATGGACCGGCAGATTCCGACAGGACAGGACAAGGTTACAGCAAACATGACGACAGTCTGGTTCAGGCATGAATGACACAAACAAACAAGAATCCGACAAGGACAGGAGCAGAAACAGAGAGAGATATTGGGACCTAATCAGAGGGAAAAAAGGGAACAGGTGGGGAACGGGGTGAATGGGTAGTTAGAGGAGACAAGGGACAGCTGGGGGAAAGCGGGGGAGAAAAGGTAACCTAACACGACCAGCAGAGGGAGACAGGGTGAAGGGAAAGGACAGAGACAAGACAACATGACAGTACATGACAGTACCCCCCCACTCACCGAGCGCCTCCTGGCGCACTCGAGGAGGAAACCTGGCGGCAACGGAGGAAATCATCAATCAGCGCACGGTCCAGCACGTCCCGAGAGGGAACCCAACTCCTCTCCTCAGGACCGTACCCCTCCCAGTCAACTAGGTACTGATGACCACGGCCCCGAGGACGCATGTCCAAGATTTTACGGACCCTGTAGATAGGTGCGCCCTCGACAAGGATGGGGGGGGGGGGGGGGAAGACGAGCGGGGGCGCGAAGAACGGGCTTAACACAGGAGACATGGAAGACCGGGTGGACGCGACGAAGATATCGCGGAAGAAGAAGTCGCACTGCGACAGGATTAATGACCTGAGAGATACGGAATGGACCAATGAACCGCGGGGTCAACTTGCGAGAAGCCGTCTTAAGGGGAAGGTTCTGAGTGGAGAGCCAAACTCTCTGACCGCGACAATATCTAGGGCTCTTAGTTCTACGCTTATTAGCAGCTCTCACAGTCTGCGCCCTATAACGGCAAAGTGCAGACCTGACCCTCTTCCAGGTGCGCTCGCAACGTTGGACAAAAGCCTGAGCGGAGGGGACGCTGGACTCGGCGAACTGAGATGAGAACAACGGAGGCTGGTACCCGAGGCTACTCTGAAAAGGAGATAGCCCGGTCGCAGACGAAGGAAGCGAGTTGTGGGCGTATTCTGCCCAGGGGAGCTGTTCTGACCAAGACGCAGGGTTGCGAAAAGAAAGACTGCGTAAGATGCGACCAATAGTCTGATTGGCCCGTTCTGCTTGACCGTTAGACTGGGGGTGAAAGCCGGAAGAGAGACTGACGGAAGCCCCAATCAAACGGCAAAACTCCCTCCAAAATTGAGACGTGAATTGCGGACCTCTGTCCGAAACGACGTCTGACGGGAGGCCATGAATTCTGAAAACATTCTCGATGATGATTTGTGCCGTCTCTTTAGCAGAAGGAAGCTTAGCAAGGGGAATGAAATGAGCCGCCTTAGAGAACCTATCGACAACCGTAAGAATAACAGTCTTCCCCGCTGACGAAGGCAGTCCGGTGACAAAATCTAAGGCGATGTGAGACCACGGTCGAGAGGGAATAGGAAGCGGCCTGAGACGGCCGGCAGGAGGAGAGTTACCGGACTTAGTCTGCGCGCAGACCGAGCAAGCAGCCACGAAACGACGCGTGTCATGCTCCCGGGTGGGCCACCAGAAACGCTGGCGAATGGAAGCAAGCGTACCCCGAACGCCAGGGTGGCCGGCTAACTTGGCAGAGTGAGCCCACTGAAGAACGGCCAGACGAGTAGGAACGGGAACGAAAAGAAGGTTCCTAGGACAAGCGCGCGGCGACGGAGTTTGAGTGAGTGCTTGCTTTACCTGCCTCTCAATTCCCCAGACAGTCAACCCGACAACACGCCCCTCAGGGAGAATCCCCTCGGGGTCAGTGGAGGCTACTGAAGAACTGAAGAGACGAGACAAAGCATCAGGCTTGGTGTTCTTAGAGCCCGGACGATAAGAAATCACGAACTCGAAACGAGCGAAAAACAGCGCCCAACGCGCCTGACGCGCATTAAGTCGTTTGGCAGAACGGATGTACTCAAGGTTCCTATGGTCAGTCCAAACGACAAAAGGAACGGTCGCCCCCTCCAACCACTGTCGCCATTCGCCTAGGGCTAACCGGATGGCGAGCAGTTCGCGGTTACCCACATCATAGTTACGTTCCGACGGCGACAGGCGATGAGAAAAATACGCGCATGGGTGGACCTTGTCGTCAGAGAGGGAGCGCTGAGAAAGGATGGCTCCCACTCCCACCTCTGACGCGTCAACCTCGACAACGAACTGTCTAGAGACGTCAGGTGTAACAAGGATAGGAGCGGATGTAAAACGATTCTTGAGGAGATCAAAAGCTCCCTGGGCGGAAACGGACCACTTAAAGCACGTCTTGACAGAAGTAAGGGCTGTGAGAGGAGCTGCCACCTGACCGAAATTACGGATGAAACGACGATAGAAGTTCGCGAAGCCGAGAAAGCGCTGCAGCTCGACGCGTGACTTAGGGACGGGCCAATCAATGACAGCTTGGACCTTAGCGGGATCCATCTTAATGCCTTCAGCGGAAATAACAGAACCGAGAAATGTGACGGAGGAGGCATGAAAAGTGCACTTCTCAGCCTTCACAAAAAGACAATTCTCTAAAAGGCGCTGGAGGACACGTCGAACGTGCTGAACATGAATCTGGAGTGACGGTGAAAAAATCAGGATATCGTCAAGGTAAACGAAAACAAAGATGTTCAGCATGTCTCTCAGGACATCATTGACTAATGCCTGAAAGACAGCTGGAGCGTTAGCGAGGCCGAAAGGAAGAACCCGGTATTCAAAGTGCCCTAACGGAGTGTTAAACGCCGTCTTCCACTCGTCCCCCTCCCTGATGCGCACGAGATGGTAAGCGTTACGAAGGTCCAACTTAGTGAAAAACCTGGCTCCCTGCAGGATCTCGAAGGCTGAAGACATAAGAGGAAGCGGATAACGATTCTTCACTGTTATGTCATTCAGCCCTCGATAATCTATGCAGGGGCGCAGAGACCCGTCCTTCTTCTTGACAAAAAAAAACCCCGCTCCGGCGGGAGAGGAGGAGGGGACTATGGTACCGGCGTCAAGAGCTACAGACAAATAATCCTCGAGAGCCTTACGTTCGGGAGCCGACAGAGAGTATAGTCTACCCCGGGGGGGGGGTGGTTCCCGGAAGGAGATCAATACTACAATCATACGACCGGTGTGGAGGAAGAGAGGTGGCCCTGGACCGACTGAACACCGTGCGCAGATCGTGATATTCCTCCGGCACCCCTGTCAAATCACCAGGCTCCTCCTGTGAAGAAGAGACAGAGGAAACAGGAGGGATAGCAGACATTAAACATTTCACATGACAAGAGACGTTCCAGGAGAGGATAGAATTACTAGACCAATTAATGGAAGGATTATGACAAACTAGCCAGGGATGGCCCAAAACAACAGGTGTAAAAGGTGAACGAAAAATTAAAAAAGAAATGGTTTCACTATGATTACCAGAAACAGTGAGGGTTAAAGGTAGCGTCTCACGCTGAATCCTGGGGAGAGGACTACCATCCAGGGCGAACAAGGCCGTGGGCTCCTTTAACTGTCTGAGAGGAATGTCATGTTCCCGAGCCCAGGTCTCGTCCATAAAACAGCCCTCCGCCCCAGAGTCTATTAAGGCACTGCAGGAAGCTGACGAACCGGTCCAGCGTAGATGGACCGACAAGGTAGTGCAGGATCTTGAAGGAGAGACAGGAGTAGTAGCGCTCACCAGTAGCCCTCCGCTTACTGACGAGCTCTGGCCTTTTACTGGACATGAAGTGACAAAATGACCAGCGGAACCGCAATAGAGACAGAGGCGGTTGGTGATTCTCCGTTCCCTCTCCTCAGTCGAGATGCGGATACCTCCCAGCTGCATGGGCTCAGCACCCGAGCCGGCAGAGGAAGATGGTAGTGATGCGGAGAGGGAGGCGACGGAGAGCGCGAGCTCCTTTCCACGAGCTCGGTGACGAAGATCAACCCGTCGCTCAATGCGAATAGCGAGTTCAATCAAGGAATCCACGCTGGAAGGAACCTCCCGGGAGAGAATCTCATCCTTTACCTCTGCGCGGAAACCCTCCAGAAGACGAGCGAGCAAGGCCGGCTCGTTCCAGCCACTGGAGACAGCAAGAGTGCGAAACTCAATAGAGTAGTCTGTTATGGATCGATTGCCTTGACATAGGGAAGACAGGGCCCTGGAAGCCTCCTCCCCAAAAACAGATCGATCAAAAACCCGTATCATCTCCTCCTTAAAGTCTTGATACTGGTTAGTACACTCAGCCCTTGCCTCCCAGATTGCCGTGCCCCACTCACGAGCCCGTCCAATAAGGAGAGATATGACGTAGGCGACACGAGCAGTGCTCCTGGAGTAAGTGTTGGGCTGGAGAGAAAACACAATATCACACTGGGTGAGGAACGAGCGGCATTCAGTGGGCTCCCCAGAGTAACACGGCGGGTTATTGATTCTGGGCTCCGGAGATTCGAAAGCCCTGGAAGTGGCCGGTGGATCGAGGCGGAGATGGTGAACCTGTTCTGTGAGGTTGGAGACTTGGGTGGCCAGGGTCTCAACGGCATGTCGAGCAGCAGACAATTCCTGCTTGTGTCTGCCTAGCATCGCTCCCTGGATCTCGACGGCTGAGTGGAGAGGATCCGAAGTCGCTGGGTCCATTCTTGGTCGGATTCTTCTGTTACGGTGCGTGAATGAGGACCCAAAAGCGAATCAACTTAAACAGAGCTTCTTTAATTACCAAACATAGGTAGGCTCAGATGGACCGGCAGATTCCGACAGGACAGGACAAGGTTACAGCAAACATGACGACAGTCTGGTTCAGGCATGAATGACACAAACAAACAAGAATCCGACAAGGACAGGAGCAGAAACAGAGAGAGATATTGGGACCTAATCAGAGGGAAAAAAGGGAACAGGTGGGGAACGGGGTGAATGGGTAGTTAGAGGAGACAAGGGACAGCTGGGGGAAAGCGGGGGAGAAAAGGTAACCTAACACGACCAGCAGAGGGAGACAGGGTGAAGGGAAAGGACAGAGACAAGACAACATGACAGTACATGACAATATCACACCAATACACAAATCCTATATCACACCAATACACAAATCCTATATCACACCAATACACAAATCCTATATCACACCAATACACAAATCCTATATCACACCAATACACAAATAGAATAACATACTCAAAAGGAAGATAACCTGATTATTACACTATTGCACTTCAAACAAGAAACAAACAAACTAAATTGCACAACTAATTCCATTACTGTTTTTATTAGTAGTGTACAAAGTTAGAAGAGCGCTATTTCATAGATTCCCCCGCTCCCAGTACCTCGGGCTTCCAGTGGGGAGACCTGAGGTCAACCTACCCCCGCCCTCTCCCCATCTCGTACTTCTGAGTGGGAGACCTAGCTCACAAACTAGAATCAGGGCGCCCACTCCGACAAGTTTAACTGACCCACAGTCCCACACGATGACATGATATCATTGACATGACGTGCAAATGAGCGTTAGAAAACGGATCAAGCAAATTCAATTCAGAACAATTCCGAATTATTATTATTATTTCTTTTTTTTGCGTGGTCGCCCCATGCCGCCCCCGGCAAAAGATGCCGCCCTGGGAGGCTGCCCATGTCGCCTATGCCTAAATCCGCCACTACTGTGGGGCAATAGTCCTTTCAATCAGTTATCTTTGCCTTCTTTGGTACAGGAACAATGGTGGCCATCTTGAAACATGTGGGGTCAGCAGACTGGGATAGGGAGAGATTGAATATGTCCGTAAACACACCAGCCAGCTGGTCTGCGCATGCTCTGAGGACGCGGCTAGGGATGCCGACTGGGCCAGCAGCTTTGCGAGGGTTAACAAGTTTAAATGTCTTACTCACGTCGGCGACGGAGAAGGAGAGGGGAGGCCCACAGTCCTTGGTAGCGGCCGCATCGGTGGCACTGTATTATCCTCAAAGTGGGCAAAAAAGGTGTTACGTTTGTCTGGAAGCAAGACGTCGGTGTCCGTGACGTGGCTGGTTTTACTTTTGTAGTTCGTACATGCAGCACTACAGCTCAGCAAGGCAGCAAGTAGAGCAATTTGGCAGTCAACTCTGTCTTCTGCATTTGGCCACAGGTTCTCATCCACATCACATCTTATGTCATCTTGGGAAATACACATTTGATCATGTGTATGGTGGTCATAAGTCTTCCACCTCCATGAGGAAAATAATTCCTCTATGAGGAATGGAGAGTAAGGTGGGAGGTAAAGTGACACCGTCCTGGGATGGGCTGCAAACCCTTCTGTGACTGCACCAGAGTGGTGAAATGCTACATTGTCCCATACAATAACAAACGTTTTCGCCTCACTGCAACCTTTTCCTCACCTGGCACAACCCTTCCATGGAGGTCATCCAGGAATTAAATGAGACGCTCGGTGTTGTATGGCTCAATTATCGGTTTGTGTAACAGCAATCCAACAGAGGATATTTCTGCACACATTGTGATGTTGGCACCCCTCTGGCCCGGGACATCCACTGTGGCCCCTCTCATTGATAGACCATGATTTATTACAAGATCAATTATAGTAACCCTTATCTCATCTGAGACTACAGCTCTTGATCTTCCTCTCAGTCTTCTTCCACCACGCGTACGTACTCCTCTTCCTCTCCTAGCCACTCTTCTTCCTCTGTCAGCCACTTCTCTATCTCTGGCTGGATCCATGTTTAAATTACAGTACAGCATTATTCCTAAGATGTCCCCTTTTGCATAGATGGTAATGAAATTGAAAGACTAACATCTGGGTAGGTGTTCAGCTACAATGGGAATCAGCTGTGGTTGGTCAAATTGTTTTGATAGTATTTAATCGTTTAGATTCGATTAATAATGTCTTATTTAATTTTGTGTTATGTTAGGTTTTGAACTTAATTCAACAGTTTTGAATAGAGTATGTAAACATGTGCAAATTGGCCTGTAGGTACATAGAGTTTTGGTGGTGGTTGTGTCTGAATGAGAAAAGAATTCATGAAATTTGAAAGAATGACTGCATGAATGAATGCATGAATGCATTGAATGCATTTTGTGCCAAAGCAATGAACCAATTATCCACAGTTTTAGCAATGAACCAATTATCCACAGTTTAGCAATGAACCAATTATCCACAGTTTAGCAATGAACCAATTATCCACAGTTTAGCAATGAACCAATTATCCACAGTTTAGCAATGAAGCAATTATCCACAGTTTAGCAATGAAGCAATTATCCACAGTTTAGCAATGAACCAATTATCCACAGTTTAGCAATGAACCAATTATCCACAGTTTAGCAATGAAGCAAATATCCACAGTTTAGCAATGAAGCAATTATCCACAGTTTAGCAATGAAGCAATTATCCACAGTTTAGCAATGAACCAATTATCCACAGTTTAGCAATGAACCAATTATCCACAGTTTAGCAATGAAGCAATTATCCACAGTTTAGCAATGAACCAATTATCCACAGTTTAGCAATGAACCAATTATCCACAGTTTAGCAATGAACCAATTATCCACAGTTTAGCAATGAACCAATTATCCACAGTTTAGCAATGAACCAATTATCCACAGTTTAGCAATGAACCAATTATCCAGTTTAGCAATGAACCAATTATCCACAGTTTAGCAATGAACCAATTATCCACAGTTTAGCAATGAACCAATTATCCACAGTTTAGCAATGAACCAATTATCCTCAGTTTAGCAATGAACCAATTATCCACAGTTTAGCAATGAACCAAATATCCACAGTTTAGCAATGAACCAATTATCCACAGTTTAGCAATGAAGCAATTATCCACAGTTTAGCAATGAAGCAATTATCCACAGTTTTAGCAATGAAGCAATTATCCATAGTTTAGCAATGAAGCAATTATCCACAGTTTAGCAATGAACCAATTATCCACAGTTTAGCAATTAACCAATTATCCACAGTTTAGCAATGAACCAATTATCCATAGTTTAGCAATGAAGCAATTATCCACAGTTTAGCAATGAAGCAATTATCCACAATTTAGCAATGAAGCAATTATCCAGTTTAGCAATGAAGCAATTATCCACAGTTTAGCCCACAGACTGCTGTTGTGCTCACTGTGTGAAGAGTTTTGAAAAAGTGACCTAAGTATTGAAAAATGGGTCCTAGCGATTGTAAAAAAAAAAAACTGTAACATTGTATGTTCATGCTCTGAGGTCATGACCCCAGTTAGCCAGGGGTAGTGCTGTTGGCTTATTTAGCTGTCCATGTGCTCTGGGTTCCCAGAGAATGTTCACAGCATACTGCTGTCTGTCCAGTGAGCACTGAGCTCTAGTGCAGGGAGAGTAATCCCAGTAAGAAAGATGACAGCAGTGTCAGTGTATGTGAACGTAAGTAGATACCTCAGTGATACTAACCCACGTAGGTGCTTGAACGATGAGAGATGAATCAAAGATAACTAACAAAAACAAACTGTTTCCCCTTCTATCTGTGGATTAATCTTTGGAGTGGAGAAACACATATATTTGTATGACTCTAGCTCAAAACCTCCGGGAAAGGAACTCAGCCCTGATCCGTCCTCCATGTTGGCTGTGTGAGACAAATATAGTACTTTGTGAAGACCAGGAGAGGGCAGTATATCACACAGCTGTTGTTGGACCAGAGGTATGCAACATGGGATCCTGGGAGCCACAATATCTCTTCTCACTTGACTGGCACTAAATGTTTTGGTTGTGCAAATGCTTGCAACCTTTCAGTTACTAGCCCAACACTCTAACCACTAGGTCAAGAGTGGATCCTGGGATAAGAAAAAATCCACCATTTTGTTTGTTTTTCTTAGGTTTTTATTGTACATTTTTGCCTGAATTTATCATATAGCTTTTTTTGTGAATTTTCACAAAACACAAAAATTAACACCAATAAACAGAACCAATCAACACAGTCAACACCATACAAATGCAGCAGGCAGCCTGGTGGAGCATTGGGCCATCAACCCAGTAAGGTTACTTGTTCGAATCCCCAGGCCGTAAAGGTGGAAAAATATTTTGTTCTGCATATGAGCAAGGCAATTAACCCCCAACAACTGCTCCCTGAGCACCGATGGCGTGGATTCAGAGGGTTTGGATTAAATGTGGAATATACATTGAGTTGAATTCATTAAGTTGTGCAACTGGCTAGGTATCCCCCCTTTCTTTACAAAGATCTCCAGCCCATGATACATCATAAAGAGAAAAATAAAATGTAATTTACTGAAAGATTTGTCATGAGGACAGATCAAGTCATCCACCCACACCAACAGCATGTTTGTCATGAGGACAGGTCAAGTCATCCACCCACACCAACAGCATGTTTGTCATGAGGACAGGTCGAGCCATCCACCCACACCAACAGCATGTTTGTCATGAGGACAGGTCGAGCCATCCACCCACACCAACAGCATGTTTGTCATGAGGACAGGTCAAGCCCTCCACCCACACCAACAGCATGTTTGTCATGAGGACAGGTCAGGCCATCCACCCACACCAACAGCATGTTTGTCATGAGGACAGGTCAAGCCACCCACCCACACCAACAGCATGTTTGTCATCCCCTCAAAATAGCAAAGAAAGATGAACAGAAGGGATTTTTGGGAACAGATTCTCTTTTACATTTGACACAGATTAGCAATTAAACCAAATTAAAAGCAGGGTACATACATGTTAAACATTAACAAAAGCAGTTACACAAGCAGTTAAAAATGAGAATATCAACGTCATATATCATGTTCAGGTGAGCTCACCACTGGACAAGTCTCTCCCAGGGTGGAGTGCGTGCCTTTTCACCCCCAGATTTCTCCATCATGAATCTGACCTGGACCCCAGGAGACATGGTCATACTAGACTTGTACACATAGACATCATACCCAGGTATATCTGCCCAATCAGAGTGGCTTTCCTCAGAGAACTTTACAGCCCATTGCCAGGTGTTATAATCCAGGGTGCCTTCAGAAGAGTAGAACCCAACCCAGGAGTTATTAAAAGTTTTCTTCCAGGCAGTGAAGGATTTCTTTACATACAGACGAGCGCAGGCCTTTCCATCCTTTACAAATAGCTGCAGACTGGCGTCATGTCCGTTAATATCAACAGGAATCTCTCTGTTGGCATCGTGAAACTCAGAACCTCTCCAGATCTCCTCTCCGATAGTGGACCCACACCCCAAGTAATTCCACCATGATTTTACCTCCTTATGGAGCCGGACCTGGAGACCAGGGTTAAGGGGTACTGAGGTGTTATAGCTCCCAGAGGCTTTGCCCCCGACTGACGATCTGTCCAGCACGCTCTTACTGTCACTGTTATTGCTCTTATAAAGCATCACCATTACACCCTGGTCTAATAGCCTCTTGGGGATCCCACTCCAGATGATCCTGGCTTTTCCTCTATCTGTGGTTTTCACACCAAGCTTAATCAATGCATTATCCTTATCCTCCATGCCACTCTGGGGAAGAGATGTTAAACGAAGAGCTTGCTCCTTAATAAATAAGGTTTTGGGACGTGTAAAGTACAATACAATTGCCAGAAGAAGTGCCAGACCAGGTGTGTGTCTCCAGATCTTTTCCAGTTCTTGCAGACTGTTGTGGTTGATCTCTACATTATATATACGTGGAATGTCATTTTGGTCAATGGTTGGTAGACTTTGGATTTGTCTAAGGAGGCTGACATTGACACGGTTTGTATTGGCTGGATCATAGCCACTTCCTCTGTTTTCATTTTGTTGATAGTGCTGTGTGACATAGACCTCGTCTGCAATGAACTGATTGGACCCATCCTCCCTAACTCTGAGTATGACCCTGTCCCTGTTGTTCTCAGGTCCCCATGAGTTGTAGAATCTTCGAGTTACATAATAAGGAAGTGCCCTTGAGCCATTTCTCTTCATATTCCCTAGTGAGTAGTAACTTCCGCTTTCAGGATGCAGAATAGGTAATGAAGGTGGTCTGTTTCCATAGAAATGAAAGCCATTGTCTCCACTGGTTGGGTTGAAATTGAGTCTCATGTTGCCGTTGTTGTCAATGTAAATGTTGTTGGCTAGCCAGTGGAGCAGCATGAGGCCGTGTCGAGGAAAGGTGTGACCAAACTGTATGTCCTTGAGATCATCTATTGATTTAAGGGTTCCTCTGACAGCGCATACTGAGGTCAGAGACAGACACAAGATGAAACAACCCAGGATGCCCTTTTCAACCATGGTCGACCTAAGACAAAACAAATAGTGTCAACATTTGTACATTTTTTCAATAAATTAATAAACAAATAAATACATCTGTAACTTATTTCTAGTGCTCGGGAATACATTAAAAGTTTTAGGAGCTCCCCCACCCCCAAAACATCAGAAAATATCTGACAAACTTTCATTTTGAAGTTAACTGTCACTATATCGGACCTTTGTCCCAATAATGTAATATGAGTTAATAAGTCCTCACATTACACTGCATGTATAGTCTGTATCAGTAGCTTATTTCTTGTGGTTGGCAATAGGTTTAACGTTTTAGGATTTCCAAAAAAGTCTTGGTCTGAAAATGTTAGCACTAAAAATGTCAGAAGATATCAGACAAACTTTTATTTTGGAGTGAACTGTAACTATATCAGAGCAATTTGTCCCAATATGTACGATGAGGTTTTCCAAAATAACATTTGGAACTTGTAAACACGATCAATACTGTAATATGATGTAATAAGTCCTCACATCAAAATAAAACGAGTTCCAATAAAACATCTCACTCACCTTCTTGTGCAGTCTACCACCAGAATCTAGTCTTGACTGTGTTTGTTTCTCTCTTTTCTGTCAACAGATCCCAGGATTGAAACTGACTAATAGGTGCTTCTTGTAGCCTACATACACATAACCAGTACACAGTACACGCAGATACAAAACAGGGGTTAGAAAAACTGAGTTTTACAAAGGCTGATCTGTGATGTCACTGGGTCACTCATGTTTCATCAGAAATGAAACTTATCCTTAGAGTGAGTACCTTTCACTTTCAGAACGCAGAAAATGTTATGAGCGGGATCTGAGAGTTTCTATAGAAATGAAAGCCATGCTTCTTGTAGTGCGCTTGGGCATTCTGAATCTTTTCGGTGAGCCAGATAATTTGGCTACGTTCAGCTAAAAGAGACTTTTATTTGGCTTCAAAATGTCTCCTCGTTCAGTAGTGCTTAAACATGTACTTAAAACTATGAAACAATTGCAAATCTCTCATGTAAAGCCTAAAAAGTTGCCTGCCATTATATCAGATCCTGACATGTGGGTTCACATACATTTTAACTGTCCAAATTATTAGATGGCACTGCAAAAACGTGTGCACCAGAATGAGGCTCTCTCCTCACTATCCAATGTTCCTGAGGTGAAGAATTCAGATAATGTTTTGGAGCTCAAAAAGTACTAGTAACAGTATCAAAAATCAGCAAGCCAAATGAATGGCTCTTTCACCAGGGATTTGCATCATGGAAATTCTCTAAAACAGGTTCATCTCACCATTCAATTTCCTTCACCTGCACTTATCTGAGGACACAGGATAGGTGTAGTATTTCATCAAATGAGAGACTTAATTTCAACCAGTAGAGAATGTGAAAAGCTTTATTGAAAGTTAATTATCCAAGTGTTATAAATACATAGTATTTGCATTATAAAAATTACAATTGTAATATAAAACAAGTTCAACCTG
The DNA here is from genome assembly GCF_013265735.2 of Oncorhynchus mykiss. Taxonomy (NCBI): domain Eukaryota; kingdom Metazoa; phylum Chordata; class Actinopteri; order Salmoniformes; family Salmonidae; genus Oncorhynchus; species Oncorhynchus mykiss. Next base: position 77,357,500 of record NC_048572.1, read on the forward strand.
TACCTCAATGCACATCTGGTGTCCATTATAAAAACAGAGAGGAAGAAAGAGGAGGTGGGGGGAGAGGTGTGAGAGGGGGTCAAAGACAGAAAGGGAAAGATATGAGAACAGAGGAGCAGGGAAGAAAGAGGAGGTGGGGGGAGAGGTGTGAGAGGGGGTCAAAGACAGAAAGGGAAAGAGATGAGAACAGAGGAGCAGGGAAGAAAGAGGAGGTGGGGGGAGAGGTGTGAGAGGGGGTCAAAGACAGAGAGGGAAAGAGATGAGAACAGAGCAGAACAGAGGAGCAGGGAAGAAAGAGGAGGTGGGGGGAGAGGTGTGAGGGGGTCAAAGACAGAAAGGGAAAGAGATGAGAACAGAGGAGCAGGGAAGAAAGAGGAGGTGGGGGGAGAGGTGTGAGAGGGGGTCAAAGACAGAAAGGGAAAGAGATGAGAACAGAGGAGCAGGGAAGAAAGAGGAGGTGGGGGGAGAGGTGTGAGAGGGGGTCAAAGACAGAAAGGGAAAGAGATGAGAACAGAGCAGAACAGAGGAGCAGGGAAGAAAGAGGAGGTGGGGGGAGAGGTGTGAGAGGGGGTCAAAGACAGAAAGGGAAAGAGATGAGAACAGAGGAGCAGGGAAGAAAGAGGAGGTGGGGGGAGAGGTGTGAGAGGGGGTCAAAGACAGAAAGGGAAAGAGATGAGAACAGAGCAGAACAGAGGAGCAGGGAAGAAAGAGGAGGTGGGGGAGAGGTGTGAGAGGGGGTCAAAGACAGAAAGGGAAAGAGATGAGAACAGAGGAGCAGGGAAGAAAGAGGAGGTGGGGGGAGAGGTGTGAGAGGGGGTCAAAGACAGAAAGGGAAAGAGATGAGAACAGAGGAGCAGGGAAGAAAGAGGAGGTGGAGGGAGAGGTGTGAGAGGAAAGAAAGCTTATGATTCATGAATCACAGTGCAACTAAACTACGTATTCTCTCAGGTCATCACAGTTACATAATAGTATCTCTACCGGTGTCTCCTAACCAGCCTTGGGCCCCCAGTTGGGTTGTCTTTGAGCGGATGAGGTGACGATGACGGGACTAGGGATTGGCATCCTCTCTCACAGACAATACCTGCAGATAAGAGCGATGGAGAGAGTGAGAGATGGCATGAATGAGCCTTGTGTGGTTTTATTTCTAACACTATTGTCAGTCATCACATTTGTCAGGTGGTGAAATACAAAACTGACCTTAGATCATTAACTCTGGGACTACTACATCTCTGTCTGTATTTCAGTGTTAACCATCTCTTTAATAATACTTCCAGTTGACCCAAACAAGTGACCTCTCACCTCTGATAAAGATGTGCATCTGTTTCAGGCAGTTCAGAAGTGGGAGGGGTTCACTGACACAGCTGATATAACCTAGAGGATTTAGGGAGAAGGGGGTGTGGGATGACGTGAAGAACAGAGACACTTATTGAGAAAATACGGTAGAGACAGTGTTCAACAGGAATCTTTCTCTCTCTCTGTGTGTGTGTGTGTGTGTGTGTGTCTGTGTGTGTGTGTGTGTGTGTGTCTGTGTGTGTGTGTGTGTGTGGCCTCACCTAGTGTCCACACTGAGTGTTTGCAGAGTAATTTATACTGAAAAATATGCACAGACTCAGGAAGACAAACAATATAGCATAGTTACATAAATATAAATAATGGTGTCTTATTATTCCCCATTGGTGGTCCTCTTGCCTATTCTTTGAAGGTGGAAGGATCTACAGCCCACACACCTGAACGTCTTAAAATAGCCTATTTTTGTTTTGTGCAGACCTGAACAGCACCCTCACCTGAGAATTATAAATCAAATGGAGATATAGTGGGAATAGAATAACTACAGATGACATTAAATGAAAAAATATATTTTACTGCAATGTGGGTGGCTCTTAAAAGAGCCTTTGGTTGTACATAGTACATGGCACAAGATGTTGCCAGGGAACAGCACCCTCCTCGAAGAAGGAGAAAGTGAAGATCTCCAGCACACGGACAAGTGCTGCGTTGTTGGCCCCCATCCTGGCAACATCCTGCAGAGCAGTATCCTGCAGAGCTGCAGCTCCCCTTATGGTTCTTGTGTCCATGCTCATGAAGTTATACAGGACACAGGTAGCCTTCACACACACCTCTGCGTTAGCAGGGTGGACCCTGGCAACTCACCGGAACATCTGCCAGTGGGACGCAAGAATGCCGAAGGTGCACTCCATAGTCAGCCTGGTTCGGGCGAGGCGGTAGTTGAAGACCGTGTTTCTCCTGGGGATGATTGCTCCAGGGAAGTGCCGCATGAGGTTTCTCCGGAGAGGAAAGGCCTCATCTCCCACAAAGACTTTGGGATGGGGTCCCCGGGAAGTGATGCGCGGGTTGACCTATAACCCACAGTCCCTGCGGTTATATCTGCGGGGCGGACGGGTTTAGGTTAATTAAATATTGTGTGGCTGAAGGGCAGGTGGGTTGAATAAAGAGAAGCAATACCTATAAAAAATCCATTCATTATTATGCCATTTATATAGGCTACATTGAGGGTTTTCTTTAATTGTTTTACACTATCTCATATACAGTGCCTTGCGAAAGTATTCGGCCCCCTTGAACTTTGCGACCTTTTGCCACATTTCAGGCTTCAAATATAAAGATATAAAACTGTATTTTTTTGTGAAGAATCAACAACAAGTGGGACACAATCATGAAGTGGAAAGACATTTATTGGATATTTCAAACTTTTTTAACAAATCAAAAACTGAAAAATTGGGCGTGCAAAATTATTCAGCCCCTTTACTTTCAGTGCAGCAAACTCTCTCCAGAAGTTGGTGAGGATCTCTGAATGATCCAATGTTGACCTAAATGAGTAATGATGATAAATACAATCCACCTGTGTGTAATCAAGTCTCCGTATAAATGCACCTGCACTGTGATAGTCTCAGAGGTCCGTCAAAAGCGCAGAGAGCATCATGAAGAACAAGGAACACACCAGGCAGGTCCGAGATACTGTTGTGAAGAAGTTTAAAGCCGGATTTGCATACAAAAAGATTTCCCAAGCTTTAAACATCCCAAGGAGCACTGTGCAAGCGATAATATTGAAATGGAAGGAGTATCAGACCACTGCAAATCTACCAAGACCTGGCCGTCCCTCTAAACTTTCAGCTCATACAAGGAGAAGACTGATCAGAGATGCAGCCAAGAGGCCCATGATCACTCTGGATGAACTGCAGAGATCTACAGCTGAGGTGGGAGACTCTGTCCATAGGACAACAATCAGTCGTATATTGCACAAATCTGGCCTTTATGGAAGAGTGGCAAGAAGAAAGACATTTCTTAAAGATATCCATAAAAAGTGTAGTTTAAAGTTTGCCACAAGCCACCTGGGAGACACACCAAACATGTGGAAGAAGGTGCTCTGGTCAGATGAAACCAAAATTGAACTTTTTGGCAACAATGCAAAACATTATGTTTGGCGTAAAAGCAACACAGCTGAACACACCATCCCCACTGTCAAACATGGTGGTGGCAGCATCATGGTTTGGGCCTGCTTTTCTTCAGCAGGGACAGGGAAGATGGTTAAAATTGATGGGAAGATGGATGGAGCCAAATACAGGACCATTCTGGAAGAAAACCTGATGGAGTCTGCAAAAGACCTGAGACTGGGACGGAGATTTGTCTTCCAACAAGACAATGATCCAAAACATAAAGCCAAATCTATAATGGAATGGTTCAAAAATAAACATATCCAGGTGTTAGAATGGCCAAGTCAAAGTCCAGACCTGAATCCAATCGAGAATCTGTGGAAAGAACTGAAAACTGCTGTTCACAAATGCTCTCCATCCAACCTCACTGAGCTCGAGCTGTTTTGCAAGGAGGAATGGGAAAAAAATGTCAGTCTCTCGATGTGCAAAACTGATAGAGACATACCCCAAGCGACTTACAGCTGTAATCGCAGCAAAAGGTGGCGCTACAAAGTATTACATTAAGGGGGCTGAATAATTTTGCACGCCCAATTTTTCAGTTTTTGATTTGTTAAAAAAGTTTTAAATATCCAATAAATGTCGTTCCACTTCATGATTGTGTCCCACTTGTTGTTGATTCTTCACAAAAAAATACAGTTTTATATCTTTATGTTTGAAGTCTGAAATGTGGCAAAAGGTCGCAAAGTTCAAGGGGGCCGAATACTTTCGCAAGGCACTGTAACTGCATAAGCTTCAACTTTAGTGCTTAAGTGTATGCATGCCAACTAACCATCACAGTTTATCGCCAAATAAGCCTTTTGGGAACAGGCAGAAAAAGTCAATCCACTGAGGGGAAAGGACATTGTCGAAGTATAATTCAATAAGCCAAAAGCTGCAAAAGGAGAGTTGAAAATAAAGTGAAGTGAGGGCCAGAAAAGTAATGTTTGGGAAAGATTTGGTGAAGTGGTAATAGATGATATTAGTGCCGGCTATGTTATGTGTGATGATAGTGAGGCGCTATCTAAATTCAACAATCACAAAATGGAACTTCAAATAGGCTATGGCTGTCATGTTCTGACCTTAGTTCTTTTGTTATGTCTTTGTTTTAGTATGGTCAGGGCGTGAGTTGGGTGGGTTGTCTATGTTCTTTTGTTATGTCTTTGTTTTAGTATGGTCAGGGAGTGAGTTGGGTGGGTTGTCTATGTTCTTTTGTTATGTCTTTGTTTTAGTATGGTCAGGGAGTGAGTTGGGTGGGTTGTCTATGTTCTTTTGTTATGTCTTTGTTTTAGTATGGTCAGGGAGTGAGTTGGGTGGGTAGTCTGTTCTTTTGTTATGTCTTTGTTTTAGTATGGTCAGGGAGTGAGTTGGGTGGGTTGTCTATGTTCTTTTGTTATGTCTTTGTTTTAGTATGGTCAGGGCGTGAGTTGGGTGGGTTGCCTATGTTCCTTGTTCTATGTGGTGTTTTTGTGGTTGGCCTGGTATGGTTCTCAATCAGAGGCAGGTGTCGTTAGTTGTCTCTGATTGAGAATCATACTTAGGTAGCCTTTTCCCACCTGTGTGGTGTGGGTGATTGTTTTCTGTTGAGTGTTTGTATCTGCACCAGACAGAACTGTTTAGTTTAGTTCGTTCTCCTTATTTTGTTTTTGTGTTCATGATAATAAATTATCAATATGGACATTTACCACGCTGCACATTGGTCCTTCTCTTCTTCCACCACAAACAACCGTTACAATGGCATGTCAAGGGAACTGTAGCCTGCTGTTCAGATGGGTTAAATGGAAACTGAAATCTGGACATTGACCAACCAGAATAACTTACTGTTTTTTTGCAAACTCCAAAGTCCTCTGATAATATTAGTACCATGTGAATCGACATGAGAGAAATGTTTGAGTTTGTCAGGTGTTGCTTGCGGTTTGACCAAGAAAACAACTGATTCAATAAATTGCCCAAAATGCTGCGCATAGCCTATATATGAAGGGCCTACGTGTATCAACTTTCACAGTGAATGCTTCTGTTTATATGTTTTGTGCGAATGAATTGAACATCGCCAAATGCATCATAAAAAATGTTGTGCCTATTTAATGCAACCCCTGCTGTTAATAGATCACAAAGCAGCATACAACTGAGCTAAACGTTTGGAACAAGTTTACCTTCTAATCCATTTCCTAAAAACGCACATCAAGTCCACGTTAGATGTTTAGCTCACATCTGAAGGCTGGGGAGCATTTAGGACGTCTTCTACTGCCGATTGCTAAACTATCCTAATGATTATGATCTGTCATGGAAATTAATGTATACTGAGAGAGACTTTGTCATTTCGTCAAACGATCTTTATTTAATAATGATTAATTATTGCAATAATGAAGATGGTCGACCACACACTCCGAAGTGTGTGTTGCCGAGAGCTTAACCTTTAATCAAAAACAGAGATCTTCTATAGGAGATCCAAACATGCCTAGTCATGGCTGGTTCCAACCCCCATGCAGATTGGGGGGCACCACAATTCATCCTGGGTTCATCCTGTGTTCATCTGCAGCCAGGGACATTTCCCAGATGCAAGAATGATTAGACACAATAAGGGATTGTTCCACTCCTCCAGGCTCTCTCTATCTCGGATCACACACACCACATCTTATCTATGGAATACCAGCTGTAGGTTTTTATCACCAAGTTATTAATCAATTGTCAGCTCAAGCTATCTATAGTAAAACCATATGCCCAGATTAGCTGCAGGGAGATAGAGTGGAGACCAGAAAAACACAGCATTAGTAGAACAGAAATGTCTTACTATTTCTTAAGTATTAATTGTTAACTATTAATATCAAACAAATCAGGTAATTTTTCTTTCACAGATCACACTTCCTCAATTCAAATATTGTGGCAACACTATACCAAAGACAGTTTGGTATGGTTTACAAACTTGGAAACCAGGCTCGAGTTTTATCAGTGTAGCCTGGACTTGTTGAAATATCTTCATGCCTAGAAAAAAAACCTCCAGGCTTCAGTCATAACTGTCAATTAATAGAAAAAGAGAAAGTATTAGAGAGCAGAGAGCAGTTTGGAGAAAACTAGTCCCGTCTGAATCATCCATTGAAATAATGGACATTCTGGGGTAATAAATACATAACCAACGTTCTCTAATAATACTAGTCCCGTGTGAATAGGGCTTAATAATAATTCCTGCAGAATTAAGCATTTCTTGCAGTAAAATTATACACCAAATGTAGGCTAAATTTGGACTTGGTAACAGGAGTGGAGAAATATGTTTTTTTTTCAATGCTGTTAGATGCCATCTGTAGAGGTTCTGTCTTCAGACTTACAGAAAACGCTTGACCTCTGTCATTGCCAACAAAGGGTATATAACAAAGTATTGAGATGACTTTTGTTATTGACCAAATACTTATTTTCCACCATGATTTGCAAATAAATTCATTAAAAATCCTACAATGTGATTTTCTGGATTTTTTTCCTCATTTTATCTGTCATAGTTGAAGTGTACCTATGATGAAAATTACAGGCCTCTCTCATCTTTTTAAGTGGGAGAACTTGCACAATTAGTGGCTGACTAAATACTTTTTTGCCCTACTGTATGGGGCTTTGCTGACAAAACGGATGGCACTGTGATAGACTACATCCAGTTTGCTGAGTAGAGTGTTGGAGGCAATTTTGTAGATGACATCGCCGAAGTCAAGGATCGGTAGGATGTTCAGTTTTAAGAGGGTATGTTTGTCAGCATGAGTGAAGGAAGCTTTGTTGCGAAATAGGATTCTAGATTTAATTTTTGATTGGAGATGCTTAATGTGAGTCTGGAAGGAGAGTTTACAGTCTAGCCAGACACCTAGGTATTTGTAGTTATCCACGTATATTCTAAGTCAGAGCCGTCCAGAGTAGTGATGCTGGATGGGCGGGCAGGTGCGGGCAATGATCGGTTGAATAGCATGCATTTAGTTTTATTTGCGTTTAAGAGCAGTTGGAGGCCACGGAAGGAGAGTTGTATGGTATTGAAGCTCGTCTGGAGGTTAGTTAACACAGTGTCCAAAGAAGGGCCAGAAGTATACAGAATGGTGTCGTCTGCGTAGAGGTGGATTAGAGAATCACCAGCAGCAAGAGCGACATCATTGATGTATACAGAGAAGAGAGTCGGCCCGAGAATTGAACCCTGTGGCACCCCCATAGAGACTGCCAGAGGTCTGGACAACAGGCCCTCCGATTTGACACACTGAGCTCTATCAGAGAAGTAGTTGGTGAACCAGGCGAGGCAATCATTTGAGAAACCAAGGCTATTGAGTCTGCCAATAAGAATGTGGTGATTGACAGAGTCGAAAGCCTTGGCCAGGTCGATGAATACAGCTGCACAGTAATGTCTCTTATCGATGGCGGTTATGATATCGTTAAGGACCTTGAGCGTGGCTGAGGTGCACCCATAACCAGCTCGGAAACCAGATTGCATAGCAGAGAAGGTACGATGTGATTCAAAATGGTCAGTAATCTGTTTGTTAACTTGGCTTTCGAAGACCTTAGAGATGCAGGGTAGGATAGATATAGGTCTGTAGCAGGTTGGGTCTAGAGTGTCTCCCCCTTGGAAGAGGGGGATGACCGCGGCAGCTTTCCAATCTATGGGAATCTCAGACGACACAAAAGAGAGGTTGAACAGGCTAGTAATAGGGGTTCCAACAATTTCGGCAGATAATTTAAGAAAGAGAGGGTCCAGATTGTCTAGCCCGGCTGATTTGTAGGGGTCCAGATTTCGCAGCACTTTCAGAACATCAGCTATCTGGATATGGGTGAAGGAGAAATGGTGGGGGCTTGGGCGGGTTGCTGTGGAGGGTGCCGGGCAGTTGACCGGGGTAGGGGTAGCCAGGTGGAAAGCATGGCCAGCCGTAGAGAATTGCTTGTTGAAATTCTCAATTATAGTGGATTTGTCGGTAGTAACAGTGTTTCCTAGCCTCAGAGCAGTGGGTAGCTGGGATGAGGTGCTTTTATTCTCCATGGACTTTACAGTGTCCCAGAATTTTTTTGAGTTTGTACTGCAGGATGCAAATTTCTGTTTAAAAAAGCTCGCCTTAGCTTTCCTAACTGCCTGTGTATAGTGGTTCCTAACTTCCCTGAAAAGTTGCATATCATTGGGGCTATTCGATGCTAATGCAGAACGCCACAGGATGTTTTTGTGCTGGTCAAGGGCAGACAGGTCTGGAGTGAACCAAGGGCTATATCTATTCCTGGTTCTACATTTTTTGAATGGGCCATGCCTATTTAAGATGGTGAGGAAGGCACTTTTAAAGAATAACCAGGCATCCTCTACTGTCGGTATAAGGTCAATGTCATTCCAGGATACCCCGGCCAGGTCGATTAGAAAAGCTTGCTCGCAGAAGTGTTTTAGGGAGCGTTTGACAGTGATGAGGGGTGGTCGTTTGCTCGCAGACCCATTATGGATGCAGGCAATGAGATGTATTTGGAGGGTGAGTTAGTTAGGATGATATCTATGAGGGTGCCCGTGTTTACGGATTTGGGGTTATATCTGGTAGGTTCATTGATAAATTGTGTGAGATTGAGGGCATCAAGCTTAGATTGTAGGATGGCCGGGGTGTTAAGCATGTCCCAGTTTAGGTCACCTAGCAGCACGAGCTCAGAAGATAGATGGGGGCAATCAAATCACATATGGTGTCGAGGGCACAGCTGGGGGCAGAGGGTGGTCTACAGCAAGCGGCAACGGTGAGAGACTTGTTTCTGGAAAGGTACATTTTTAAAAGTAGAAGCTCAAATTGTTTGGGTACAGACCTGGATAGTAAGACAGAACTCCACAGATTATCTTTGCAGTAAATTGCAACACCGCCCCCTTTGGCAGTTCTATCTTGTCGGAAAATGTTATAGTTAGGAATGGAAATGTCAAGTTTTTTTGTGGTCTTCCTATGCCAGGATTCAGACACGGCTAGGACATCCAGATTGGTGGAGTGTGCTAGGGCAGTGAATAAAACAAACTTAGGGAGGAGGCTTCTAATGTTAACATGCATGAAACCAAGGCGTTTAGGGTTGCAGAAGTCAACAAATGAGAGAGCCTGGGGGATGGGAGTGGAGGTAGACACTGCAGGACCTGGATTACCCTCTACATCACAGGAGGAACAGAGGAGTAAGATAAGGGTTTGGCTAAAGGCTAACAGAACTGGACGCCTAGTACATTCAGAACAGAGAGTAAAAGGAACAGATTTCTGGGCACGGTAGAATATATTCAAGGCATAATGTACAGACAAAGGTATAGTAGGATGTGAATACAGTGGGGGTAAACCTGTGCATACAGTGATAATGAAAGATATTGTCTCTAGGTTACTTCCGGCGCCAACAGAGATGGCCGCCTCACTTCGCGTTCCTAGGAAACTATGCAGTTTTTGTTTGTTTACGTGTTATTTCTTACATTGGTACCCCAGGTCATCTTAGGTTTCATTACATACAGTCGAGAAGAACTACTGAACATAAGAGCAGCGTCAACTCACCATCAGTACGACCAAGAATATGACTTTAGCGAAGCGGATCCTGTGTTCTGCCTTTCACCCAGGACAACGGAATGGATCCCAGTCGGCGACCCAAAAAAACGACTTCGTAAAAGGGGGAAACGGAGCGGTCTTCTGGTCAGACTCCAGAGACGGGCACATCGTGCACCACTCCCTAGTATTCTTCTCGCCAATGTCCAATGTCCAGTCTCTTGACAACAAGGTTGATGAAATCCGAGCAAGGGTAGCATTCCAGAGGGACATCAGAGACTGTAACGTTCTTTGCTTCACGGAAACATGGCTCACTGGAGAGACGCTATCGGAGTCGGTGCAGCCAACTGGTTTCTCCACGCATCGTGCAGACAGAAACAAACATCTTTCTGGTAAGAAGAGGGGCGGGGGCGTATGCTTCATGGTTAACGTGACGTGGTGTGATCATAACAACATACAGGTACTCAAGTCCTTCTGTTCACCTGATTTAGAATTCCTCACAATCAAATGTCGACCGCATTATCTACCAAGGGAATTCTCTTCGATTATAATCACAGCCGTATATATTCCCCCCCAAGCAGACACATCGATGGCTCTGAACTAACTTTATTTGACTCTTTGCAAACTGGAATCCATTTATCCGGAGGCTGCATTCATTGTAGCTGGAGATTTTAACAAGGCTAATCTGAAAACAAGACTCCCTACATTTTATCAGCATATCGATTGCGCAACCAGGGCTGGAAAAACCTTGGATCACTGCTATTCTAACTTCCGCGACGCATATAAGGCCCTGCCCCGCCCTCCTTTCGGAAAAGCTGACCACGACTCCATTTTGTTGATCCCTGCCTACAGACAGAAACTAAAACAAGAAGCTCCCGCGCTGAGGTCTGTTCAACGCTGGTCCGACCAATCTGATTCCACACTCCAAGACTGCTTCCATCACGTGGACTGGGATATGTTTCGTATTGCGTCAGACAACAACATTGACGAATATGCTGATTCTAGAAAGGGCAATTTTGGGGCTTCACCATGTTTCATTGAGATGTACAGCTGTGTGTCATCCGCATAGCAGTGAAAGTTAACATTATGTTTTCGAATAACATCCCCAAGAGGTAAAATATATAGTGAAAACAATAGTGGGCCTAAAACGGAACCTTGAGGAACACCAAAATTTACAGTTGATTTGTCAGAGGACAAACCATTCACAGAGACAAACTGATATCTTTCCGACAGATAAGATCTAAACCAGGCCAGAACTTGTCCGTGTAGACCAATTTGGGTTTCCAATCTCTCCAAAAGAATGTGGTGATCGATGGTATCAAAAGCAGCACTAAGGTCTAGGAGCACGAGGACAGATGCAGAGCCTCGGTCCGATGCCATTAAAATGTAATTTACCACCTTCACAAGTGCCGTCTCAGTGCTATGATGGGGTCTAAAACCAGACTGAAGCATTTCGTATACATTGTTTGTCTTCAGGAAGGCAGTGAGTTGCTGCGCAACAGCCTTTTCTAACATTTTTGAGAGGAATGGAAGATTCGATATATGCCGATAGTTTTTTATATTTTCTGGGTCAAGGTTTGGCTTTTTCAAGAGAGGCTTTATTACTGCCACTTTTAGTGAGTTTGGTACACATCCGGTGGATAGAGAGCCGTTTATTATGTTCAGCATAGGAGGGCCAAGCACAGGAAGCAGCTCTTTCAGTAGTTTAGTTGGAATAGGGTCCAGTATGCAGCTTGAAGGTTTAGAGGCCATGATTATTTTCATCATTGTGTCAAGAGATATAGTACTAAAACACTTGAGCGTGTCTCTTGATCCTAGGTCCTGGCAGAGTTGTGCAGACTCAGGACAACTGAGCTTTGAAGGAATACGCAGATTTAAAGAGGAGTCCGTAAGTTGCTTTCTAATAATCAAAGTCTTTTCCTCAAAGAAGTTCATGAATTTATCACTGCTAAAGTGAAAGTCATCCTCTCTTGGGGAATGCTGCTTTTTAGTTAGGTTTGCGACAGTATCAAAAAGGAATTTTGGATTGTTTTTATTTTCCTCAATTAAGTTAGAAAAATAGGATGATCGAGCAGCAGTAAGGGCTCTTCGGTACTGCACAGTACTGTCTTTCCAAGTTATTCGGAAGACTTCCAGTTTGGTGTGGCGCCATTTCCGTTCCAATTTTCTGGAAACTTGCTTCAGAGCTCGGGTATTTTCTGTGTACCAGGGAGCTAGTTTCTTATGAGAAATGTTTTTAGTTTTTAGGGGTGCAACTGCATCTAGGGTATTGCGCACGGTTAAATTGAGTTCCTCAGTTAGGTGGTTAACTGATTTTTGTCCTCTGGCGTCCTTGGGTAGACAGAGGGAATCTGGAAGGACATCAAGGAATCTTTGTGTTGTCTGAGAATTTATAGCACGACTTTTGATGTTCCTTTGTTGGGGTCTGAGCAGATTATTTGTTGCAATTGCAAACGTAATAAGATGGTGGTCCGATAGTCCAGAATTATGAGGAAAAACATTAAGATCCACAACATTTATTCCATGGGACAAAACTAGGTCCAGCGTATGACTGTGACAGTGAGTGAGTCCAGAGACATGTTGGACAAAACCCACTGAGTCGATGATGGCTCCGAAAGCCTTTTGGAGTGGGTCTGTGGACTTTTCATGTGAATATTAAAGTCACCAAAAATTAACATATTTCCTGCTATGACTACAAGGTCCGATAGGAATTCAGGGAACTCAGTGAGGAACGCTGTATATGTCCCAGGAGGCCTGTAAACTGTAGCTATAAAAAGTGATTGAGTAGGCTGCATAGATTTCATGACTAGAAGCTCAAAAGACGAAAACGTCATTTTTTTTTTGTAAATTGAAATTTGCTATCGTAAATGTTAGCAACACCTCCGCCTTGTCACTAGTGTAGCCAGGAGGTGAGGCCTCATTTAACACAGTAAATTCATCAGGCTTAAGCCATATTTCAGTCAGGCCAATCACATCAAGATTATGATCAGTGATTAGTTCATTGACTATAATTGCCTTTGAAGTAAGGGATCTAACATTAAGTAGCCCTATTTTGAGATGTGAGGTATTCTGATCTCTTTCAATAATGACAGGAATGGAGGTGGTCTTTATCCTAGTGAGATTGCTAAGGCGAACACCGCCATGTTTAGTTTTACCCAACCCAGGTCGAGGCACAGACACGGTCTCAATGGTGATAGCTGAGCTGACTACACTGACTGTGCTAGTGGCAGACTCAACTATGCTGGCAGGCTGGCTAACAGCCTGCTGCCTGGCCTGCACCCTATTTCATTGTGGAGCTAGAGGAGTTAGAGCCCTGTCTATGTTGGTAGATAAAATGAGAGCACCCCTCCAGCTAGGATGGAGTCCGTCACTCCTCAGCAGGTCAGGCTTGGTCCTGTTTGTGGGTGAGTCCCAGAAAGAGGGCCAATTATCTACAAATTATATATTTTGGGAGGGGCAGAAAACAGTTTTCAACCAGCGATTGAGTTGTGAGACTCTGCTGTAGAGCTCATCACTCCCCCTAACTGGGAGGGGGCCAGAGACAATTACTCGATGCCGACACATCTTTCTAGCTGATTTACACGCAGAAGCTATGTTGCGCTTGGTGATCTCTGACTGTTTCATCCTAACATCGTTGGTGCCGACGTGGATAACAATATCTCTATACTCTCTACACTCGCCAGTTTGAGCTTTAGCCAGCACCATCTTCAGATTAGCCTTAACGTCGGTAGCCCTGCCCCCGGTAAACAGTGTATGATCGCTGGATGATTCGTTTTAAATCTAATACTGCGGGTAATGGAGTTGCCAATGACTAGAGTTTTCAATTTGTCAGAGCTAATGGTGGGAAGCTTCGGCGTCTCAGACCCCGTAACGGGAGGAGTAGAGACCAGAGAAGACTCGGCCTCTGACTCCAACCCGCTGCTTAATGGGGAAAACCGGTTGAAAGTTTCTGTCGGCTGAATGAGCGACACCGGTTGAGCGTTCCTACAGCATTTCCTTCCAGAAACCGTGAGAAAGTTGTCCGGCTGCGGGGACTGTGCCAGGGGATTTATACTACTATCTGTACTTACTGGTGGCACAGACGCTGTTTCATCCTTTCCTACACTGAAATTACCCTTGCCTAACGATTGCATCTGAAGTAGGGCTTACAGCACAGCTATCCTTGCCATAAAGCTATCGTTCTCCTGTATATTATGAGTACAGCGACTGCAATTAGAAGGCATCATGTTAATGTTACTACTTAGCTTCGGCTGTTGGAGGTCCTGATGAACCGTGTCCAGATAAAGCGTCCGGAGTGAAAAAGTTGAGGAAAAAAAATATATATATAAACGGTAATTAAAAAGTAAAAAACGTAAATTTGTCAGGTAGCAAAACAGGTTGGCAACAAAACGCACAGCAACTCGAAAACAAGTCTGCAAGTTGTGACCGGAAATGACGTCAGTACTCCAGATCTCAGAGGTATGGGTCAAAATAGCAGACTAGACTGGGATAATTCTAACTCAAACACGCCCCTCGCAAAAGCAACCCACGCAAATCAGTCAGTAAGATTCCATATTGAATGAGTGAATGCAAGACAAACCAAAACCAAAAGACCAATTGGCTTACAATAGAGTGATAAGTGGAATCCCCAATAATAATTATGTTACAATGCAATGTTCTATAGGAACTCTGACAGATCCCGCCCATTATATTTTCTGCGTTCTGAAAGTGAAAGGTACTCTAGCGATAAGTTTCATTTCTGATGAAACGAGTGACCCAGTGACGTCACAGATCAGCCTTTGTAAAACTCCGTTTTTCTGACCCTCGTATTGTATCTGCCCTGTGTACTGGTTATGTGTATGTAGGCTACAGGAAGCACCTTTTACTTAGTTTCAATCTTGGTATCTGTTGACAGAAAAGAGAGAAACAAACACAGTCAAGACTAGATTCTGGTGGTAGGCTGCACAAGAAGGTGAGTGAGATGTTTTATTGGAACTCGTTTTATTTTGATGTGAGGACTTATTACATCATATTACAGTATTGATCGTGTTTATGTAACCGATGTGAAATGGCTAGCTAGTTAGCGGTGGTGCGTAATAATAGCGTTTCAATCGGTGACGTCACTCGCTCTGAAGCCTTGAAGTAGTGGTTCCACTTACTTTGCAATGGGCGCGGCTTTTGTGTCGCGATGGGTGACGATGCTTCGTGGGTGACTGTTGTGTGTGTGCAGAGGGTCCCTGGTTCGGGGCTAGGGACATAAGTAAAACTGTTACATTTACAAGTTTCCAAATGTTATTTTGGAAAACCTCATCGTACATATTGGGACATTTTGTTCTGATATAGTTACAGTTCACTCCAAAATAAAAGTTTGTCTGATATCTTCTGGCATTTTTAGTGCTAACATTTTCAGACCTACCTTTTTTTTTGGAATCCTAAAACGTTAAACCTATTGCCAACAACCAAGAAATAAGCTACTGATACAGACTATACATACAGTGTAATGTGAGGACTTATTAACTCATATTATATTATTGGGACAAAGGTCCAATATAGTGACAGTTAACTTCAAAATGAAAGTTTGTCAGATATTTTCTGATGTTTTGGGGGGAGCTCCTAAAACTTTTAATGTATTCCCGAGCACTAGAAATAAGTTACAGATGAATTTATTCATTTGTTTATTAATTTATTTAATAAATGTGCAAATGTTGACACAATATTTGTTTTGTCTTAGGTCGACCATGGTTGAAAAGGGCATCCTGGGTTGTTTCATCTTGTGTCTGTCTCTGACCTCAGTATGCGCTGTCAGAGGAACCCTTAGTTCAATAAAGGACCTCAAGGGAATAGAGTTTGGTCACACCTTTCCTCGACACGGCCTCATGCTGCTCCACTGGCTAGCCAACAACATTTACATTGACAACAACGGCAACATGAGACTCAATTTCAACCCAACCAGGGGAGACTATGGCTTTCATTTCTATGGAAACAGACCACCTTCATTACCTATTCTGCATCCTGAAAGCGGAAGTTACTACTCACTAGGGAATATGAACAGTAATGGCTCATGGGCACTTCCTGATTATGTAACTCAAAGATTCTACAACTCAAGGGGACCTGAGAACAACAGGGACAGGGTCATACTCAGAGTTAGGGAGGATGGGTCCAATCAGTTCATAGTAGACGAGGTCTATGTCACACAGCACTATCAACAAAATGAAAACAGAGGAAGTGCCTATGATCCAGCCAATACATACCGTGTCAATGTCAGCCTCCTTAGACAAATCCAACGTCTCGCAACCATTGACCAAAATGACATTCCACGTATATATAATGTAGAGATCAACCACAACAGTCTGCAAGACCTGGAAAACATTTGGGGACATACACCTGGTATGGCACTTCTTCTGGCTATTGTATTGTCCTTAACACTTCCCAAACTCAAAGGCCGTTGTGCGCGGGCAGTTGAAACCCAAAGTGTCATGGAGGATAAGGATAATACATTGATTAAGCTTGAGGTGAAAACCACAGATAGAGGAAAAGCCAGGATCATCTGGAGTGGGATCCCCAAGAGGCTATTAGACCAGCGTGTAATGGTGGTTCTTCATAGGGACAATAACAGTGACAGTAAGAGCGAGCTGGACAGATCGTCAGTCGGGGGCAAAGCCTCTGGAAGCTATAACACCTCAGTACCCCTTAACCCTGGTCTCCAGGTCCGGCTCCATAAGGAGGTAAAAAAATGGTGGAATTACTTTTGGTTTGGGTCCACTATCGGAGAGGAGATCTGGAGAGGTTCTGAGTTTCACGATGCCAACAGAGAGATTCCTGTTGATATTAATGGACATGACGCCAGTCTGCAGCTCTTCGTAAAGGATGGAAAGGCCTGCGCTCGTCTGTATGTAAAGAAATCCTTCACTGCCTGGAAGAAAACGTTTCATAACTCCTGGGTTGGGTTCTACTCTTCCCTTAACAAATCCATGCTCAACTATAATACCTGGAAATGGGCAGTGTCTTTTTCTAAGGAAATACGATCAGATTTGGAGGATGTACCTGAGCATGATGTCTATGTGTATTACTCCAGTATGGTTATGTCTCCTGGTGTCCAGGCCAGATTCATGCTGCAGAGAAGATCCAGTGAAGTAGCCCGTACTCTGCCCTGGGAGAGAGTTGAGCTCAGCGCGACCAGACCATATCACAGAGAGCTTTAGAGATGAGCTGTTATTACTGTTTTTACTGTTATTACTGTTTTTTTACTGTTATTGAGTTATTTAGGTTACTTATCCACTCCAAATACATTTGTATCACTTTCCAGTAACTCATAAGACTCTTGACAGAATATTGATGAGGTAAAGTGTATTTTGAATGAGTTATGATAGGATTTAGCTTTGGCCGGGCCATCCAATCCCAGCCCACTACACCGTCCTTCCTCCCTCTCCTTTCTCCCTTCACACCTGGAGTATGTGTTGTTCTACTGAGAACAGAAGTCGTTCCCTCCAATATGATCGGACTCTTAATTACGTTATTTAGCTGACATGTCCCATGTCCATGCTACATGATTCAGACCCCATGACGCTGAAATGTCAGTGTGAGCTTATTTCCGTCCCCCACCTCCCTTTTGAATGACCAGTGTAGTGTAGTGCAGTGCAGCATGTGTGCTTGTTTCTGTGTGTGTGTAAGAGAGAGATAGAGAGAGATTACCCTGTACTTTTAATTACCCATCATAATTCATGGATCTATTAACCATGGGCCTACAGTATTAACCTCTGGTGGGTTTGGTGTGGTAATCCAGAGTTTGTGTTGATTGAACCAGTGTTTGCCTAGTGGGTAGTTTGTGTTGGGATGGTCACAGGTAGATCTGTAACAATCGCAGATAGAGAGACAGAGCTGAAAAAGGAATCAGCCATGACTAACCAGTGACCAGCCAGTCCTGGAGCTTTACATGTTGACCAGACCGGACATGTTGTGTGCGCGAGGGTTGCAAAATAAATGTACACATACATATTATTCAGTCATTGCACTCACACTGCTTGTGGGCGTCAGCGAGCATCTGCGTGGCCAGGCGCTAAAATAGAAATCGGTTCTATTTGTGATGCTCAACACGCTGCAAGTCCGGCCTCTCCCATCTCCTCATAGGTTTTTAGAAGCATATACCCACGTGGGTGATTGAAAGATTCATTTAGGTCCACACTCCGGTAGGTTGTAGTAATGCTGTAAAGTTGGTTGCCAACCGCCATATTAAGTCAAAAATAATAATAAGAAGCCTGAGGAAGGAGGAGAGATGACGAGATAAAACGGTAAACCGAATTCCTATCTGTGGATTAATTGTGGGTGTAGAGGACCTTGTGCATTTCAGGTAAAATAAGAACCCAATGTTTATATCCCAGGACAAATTAGCTTTCAACAGCAAGCTAGCTAGCTAAATTGTCATAAATGTTTAATGATTTTTGACCTCTCCCCAAATTCATATAATTGGTTCAGAGTCTGTTTTGATATTTCAACCTGATCGCTTCTGGTGTGGGTAAACAAAATCAACGTGCGTATGATGGCACACGGTCGCTCGCGTGTGTCCGGTTTGGTCAGCATGTTAGTATGATGTAGCAACTGATTTAGACAAACCAAAATAATTCACTCTCAGACCAATCAGGGGCATAAATGGGTCAGTTAAGTGCCAGTCAAAGGACAATCAGCAGATACTGTGGCTCCCAGGAACCCATGGTGCACACCTCTGGTCTAGCCACAGCTCTGTGATGTACTGCCCTCTATTGGTCATTATAAAGCATTATATTTATCACGCATAGCCAACATGGAGGACAACTCATGGCTGAGTTTCATTTCAGTAGAGTTGTTCTCGTCCTTCTACGCTAAATACCTTGCCCTGAACAGTTGGTAGCTTGTTGCTTAGGAGCAGAAGAACGTTGCCATAACTTTTCCTGAAACATAAAGTCTTGTCTCCCAGGGTGAAGGCAGTGGAGGGAATCAACACTGTACGCAATTTCAACAGTGTGATTTTCCTGTTTCTAAGCAACAAGTTAAACATATCTTTGTATTTATGAAAGGTACAGTTTGTGTTTGTTTATTAGTCATGCATCTACTAACATTTTCATTTAGGTTATTTTACACAATGGGTTAGAATACATTTATATACTAAATACACATTTTGTTTAATATAGGTAGAATGAATAAGGTTATAATGACCGGAAAATGTGATAAGGGTAGAAAGAAGAAACCTACTTTTTGGAATGAAACTCAGCCCTGAGCCCTCCTTCATGTGAGAGAAACACAGTACATTCTACGATTTAGGAGGGCATGTAACAACGGTTAATGTAATAGAGTTTCTATGTAATAAAATATAATTTGCCGGATAACCTGGTTAAATGTTGAACGGTTAACGTATGAACTTTTCCACTAAATGTAATACGTTATTACGTTACCCACTGGTTATTACGTATTCAGGCAAATACATATATTTTTTAAGAATAACAATAATAACTTCAACCAGTCTTGTAATAACATACTGTTATGGATGTTTGTGCTTTTCTAATAACCAATTTCTGAGTTCATGCAAGTGACTGACTGAATGTATACCTGGGAAGAATCCTCACTATCAGTAGAGCAATTTGGCAGTACGCCCAGAACCTTGTTTTGAGAACAAAGGGATATCTCAGATTCAAGGTCTCAGCTTGGAGAGAAGAAGCCTTGTGAGGTATTGGTCTGTCACATGCATGAACTAAACGTTAATGAGGAATTAATTATGAATTATCTAAATCATGCAACTATAACTTGCCTGTGTAAGCAGTATGTAAGAGAACTAATGAGACTGCCCCAGCGGAGCTCACTTCAGACTGGTACTTTATGCATCTAAGTTTGACCTCCCCAGCTTGCTGTTAATAAACTATTTATTTATTTATTTACTTTTCTGCTCTTTTGCACACCAATGTGCGAAACAGCCTGTACATGACCATCTGATCATTTATCACTCCAGTGTTAATCTGCAAAATTGTAATTATTCGCCTACCTCCTCATGCCTTTTGCACACAATGTATATAGACTCCCTTTTTGTCTACTGTGTTATTGACTTGTTAATTGTTTACTCCATGTGTAACTCTGTGTTGTCTGTTCACACTGCTTTGCTTTATCTTGGCCAGGTCGCAGTTGCAAATGAGAACTTGTTCTCAACTAGCCTACCTGGTTAAATAAAGGTGAAATAAAAAATGATTCATTTAAGATTGACTCCAGGTGTCCCATGTGTAGAATGTCCACAATAATATCAAAATCAATGTTTTTACGTATTACTTCCCTCAATTTGATACCACACACCACCAATCACACACGCACACACACACACACACACACACACACACACACACACACACACACACACAAACACACAAACACCTCTACACACAGTTAGCCATTGTATAACTGGAACTTTTCATGTTGATGTAACAGTATCTGACCCCTGACACAACGTACACACAACAGGCTGTGTATCACGATGAGTAACCTTGTTTGAGACCTTGTGGTGCCCAGGAGACCCGGGTTAGAATCCAGTCTGTGCCCGGACGGGTCTCTGCTAGGAGGGGGAGGTCAAATGGGGTGAAGTGTAACACAGGTTGTTTTTTTGTTTGGTGAACCACACTTTCTTGTTGAGTAACCTTGTGTGAGACTTGTGTTAGCTTCCTTAAAGAAGAAGACTACACTTTAGACCGTTTTGTGGTTGTGCCTTCCTCAAGAGCACAACGGCAGACACCAGCAACCCTCCAGTTGCAGGTTCACGTCCACCAGATTTTTTCCATCCATCCATCAGATTCAAACCAGCAACCCCCCCAGAAGTTAGCCTCCCCTCCAACCTCTGGGCTACATTACACGTGGCCCTATAGTTCAACAAGTTGTGTAGTTCTGTTGTGTGAATAGTGTGTCAGGGGGTTAGGTACGAGGACAGTAAAAACATGCATTTTGTACGGATAATTTAACAGCTATTCGTAGGGACTTTAATTTTGAAAATTCCTTACAAAGGATTTGAAATAAATGTGTTATGACTGTTGTAATTAATGATACTGCAACACAGAATTGTTATGACTGTTTTCATAAAGGTGTTATGACTGTTTTCATAAAGGTGTTATGACTGGTTTCATAAAGGTGTTATGACTGTTTTCATAAAGGCGTTATGACTGTTTTCGTAAAGGTGTTATGACTGTTTTCATAAAGGTGTTATGACTCTTTTCATAAAGGTGTTATGACTCTTTTCATAAAGGTGTTATGTATACCCCTTCATATAATGTGGTCCTGAGGGAATATGTGACATTATTTGATCACGTTATATCATGGCTGACCAGGGGCCTGTTGATGAGAACCTGAAAATCCTGACTCATTAGAAATACACACCTTTATCTAATAAATACAAGGCTCATATTAGGTTCTGAAAAATGATTTAATAATTTGAAATGTTTCATTTATTTAACTGGGGTATGTCGGCTTCTAACTTTATGTGCCTTTGATAATCCTAGCAACAAAAACAGAGTAATTATTAAAACTTTATTGAAAATATGTTTTGTAATTGGAGTAATGTTGTCTGCTATTTGGATTGTTGATCTCCTGCATTTACTGTTGAGAAGTTACAACTACAATGTGAGAATGTGTAAAGGACGTCACGCTTAGCGAGTACAACTTGAAATCAAATCAAATTGTATTGGTCTCATACACATATTTAGCAGATGTTAATGTGGGTATAGCGAAATGTGTTCCTAGCTCCAACAGTGCAGTAGTATGTAACAATTCACAACAACATATAGGGTATAGCGAAATGTGTTCCTAGCTCCAACAGTGCAGTAGTATGTAACAATTCACAACAACATATACAATTAAAATAATGGAATTAAGAAATATCTAAGTATCAAAATATATTCTGATTCAGCTGATACCGAGACCCATCTCCTCATTGTTTTCACGAGCAGGGTAACCAAGGGGCCAGGGTTTCAGTCTCGAAGAACACTTTGACTGCATCTACAGCATTGTTTCAGTATTGCAGTTTAACTGAATCACGGCTGAGAAAGACAATTCCCACTGATGGCCCCATAAAGTCAAATGAGAAAATTCCTAATAAGACACTTTAGTCATCACTTTTGCGCACAAAACATCCATTGAATTGAATTATTACAATTGTTTGTTGACGGAGAGCTGAAGATATTAAACAGAGTTCCCAGAGCATGTTCACAGCATACGGCTGTCTGTCCAGTGAGCACTGAGCTCTAGTGCAGGGAGAGTAATCCCAGTAAGAAAGATGACAGCAACCATGAAACGGTGTATGTGAACGTAAGTAGATACCTCAGTGATACTAACCCACATACTCAGTACGTAATCAAAGATTAATCAGACTAACTAGGTTTTCCCTTTTATCTGTGGATTAATTGTTGGAGTAGAGAAACACAATTTTGTATGACTCTGGGTCAAAAATATCTAAATGAAACTCAGCCCTGATGTGAGATAAATATAGTACTTTGTAACGTCCAGTAGAGGGCAGTATATCACACAGATATGGTTGGACCAGAGGTATGCAACATGGGTTCCTGGGACCTACAATGTCTGCTGATTTTTCTCTTCTCCCTTTGACTGGCACTAAATGTACCTGATCCTTTAATACCAATGATTGGTCTGAGTGAAGTCATCACAATTCCCTGGTCTAAATCAGTTGCTACATCACACTGTGGTTCATGGTGATGGAGTTCCCCACCGCTCTGGGCTGACCTTACATTATGTGTTTCACTTTCCTAAATGGTGGTTCAGGACTGGCTGGTGGGTAATGGCTGACTCCGCTTGCAAACAATAGTGTGAATAGGTATGGAAACCACTATAAACCGACTACTGATATGAGATTTGTCCAAAATCACCATTGTCCAGCTCCATCATAATCCCAGTCTATCTTTTCACACTCATCTTCCAGGAACATATCATTGAGGGGCTCAAGAGTGGATCCTGGGATGATTAAAACCACCATCTTGTTTGTTTTTCTTAGGTTTTTATTGTATATTTTCTCTGAATTTATCATAGTTTTTTTGTGATTCCATTTTTATAGAATTTTCACAAAACACAAAAATGAACACCAACAAACAGAACCAACAAACAGAACCAACAAACAGAACCAACAAACAGAACCAACAAACAGAACCAACAAACAGAACCAACAAACAGAACCAACAAACAGAACCAACAAAAGCAGGTAGGTAGCATGGTGGTTTTAGAGCATTGGGCCAGCAACCCAGTAAGGTTACTGGTTCAATTCCTCAGGCCGCCAAGGTGGAAAAATCTGCCGTTCTGCCCTTGAGCATGGCAATTAACCCCCAACAACTGCTCCCCGGGCACCGATGACGTGGATTCAGAGCGATTGGGTAAAATGAGGAATATGCATTTTAGTTGAATGCATTCAGTTGTACAACTGACTAGGTATCCACTCTTTCCCTACAAAGGTCTCCCGCCCATGATAAATCAAACAGAAAAAAAGAGAAAAATACTCTGTACTGTACTGAATGATTCGTCATGACGACAGGTCAAGTCTCCCTCCCACACCAACAACCTGTAGTCATCCCCTCAAAATAGCAAAGAAAGAGGAACAGAAGGGATACCAGGTAGCTTTTTGGGAACAGGTTCTCTTTTACACTTCACACAGATGAACAATTAAAATACATCTCAATGAAAAACAGGGTATAGAAATGTTGAACAAAAGCAGTTACACAAGCAGTTAAAAATGAGAATATCAACGTCATATATCATGTTATCAGGTGAGCTCACCACTGGACACATGAATCTGACCTGGACCCCAGGAGACATGGTCATACTAGACTTGTACACATAGACATCATACCCAGGTATATCTGCCCAATCAGAGTGGCTTTCCTCAGAGAACTTTACAGCCCATTGCCAGGTGTTATAATCCAGGGTGCCTTCAGAAGAGTAGAACCCAACCCAGGAGTTATGAAATGTTTTCTTCCAGGCAGTGAAGGATTTCTTTACATACAGACGAGCGCAGGCCTTTCCATCCTTTACGAAGAGCTGCAGACTGGCGTCATGTCCGTTAATATCCACAGGAATCTCTCGGTTGGCATTGTGAAACTCAGAACATCTCCAGATCTCCTCTCCGATAGTGGACCCAAACCACAAGTAATTCCACCAATTGTTTACCTCCTTACGGAGCCGGACCTGGAGACCAGGGTTAAGGGGTACTGAGGTGTTATAGCTCCCAGAGGCTTTTCCCCCGACTGATGATCTGTCTAGCTCACTCTTACTGTCACTGTTATTGTTCCTATGAAGAACCACCATTAAACCCTGGTCTAATAGCCTCTTGGGGATCCCACTCCAGATGATCCTGGCTTTTCCTCTATCTGTGGTTTTCACCTCAAGCTTAATCAATGCATTATGTTCATGCTTCAAGGTACTTTGTGATGTTACACGACATGATTGCACCCTAAATGTAAAGGACAATACAATTGCCAGAAGAAGTGCCAGACCAGGTGTATGTCCCCAGATGTTTTCCAGTTCTTGCAGACTGTTGTGGTTGATCTCTACATTATATATACGTGGAATGTCATTTCGGTCAATGGTTGCGAGACGTTGGATTTGTGTTAAGAGGTTGAAACTGACAAGGTATGTATTGTCTGGATCATAGCCAGTTCCTGTGTTTCCATTTGGTGGATAGTGCTGTGTGACATAGACCTCATCTACTATGAACTGATTGGAATCTTCCTCCCTAACTCTGAGTATGACCCTGTCCCTGTTGTTCTCATGTCCCCTTGAGTTGTAGAATCTTCGAGTTACATAATCAGGAAGTGCCAAAGCATCGTTGTTGTTATTGTGAACAAGGTTCCCTAGTGAGTAGTAACTTTCATGTTGATGGGGCAGAATAGGTCATGGACGGGGATTATCTGCATTTCTATAGAAATGAAAGCCATAGTCTCTCCTGGCTGGGTTGAAATTGAGTCTCATGTTGCCATTGTTGTCATTGTAAATGTTGTTGGCTAGCCAGTGGAGCAGCATGAGGCCGTGTCGAGGAGAGGTGTGACCAAACTCTATTCCCTTGAGGTCCTTTATTGAACTAAGGGTTCCTCTGACAGCGCATACTGAGGTCAGAGACAGACACAAGATGAAACAACCCAGGATGCCCCTTTCAACCATGGTCGACCTAAGACAAAACAACGGTTGTGTTAACGTTTGGAATGATACCTGTAACTTATTTCTAGTGGTTGGTAATACATTACAGTTCCAATGCAGATATTTTCTATCAATATCAAATCATTTCTGGGTAACAATGAAGTTCCTTACTATAGTAGATTTCCATTAAAGTGGACAAAAGTAACTTTTTAGGAAATAACAATCTCAAGCAAGAATTTTGCAGGCGCATAACTTGCGGGGGTAACAGGGGTATACTTACTTCATCACCGTACACTAAGTATATTATGCTCTCGCTATCTTCCTCTCTTTGTGGTGTTTGCTGAGGAGAGGTAGCTACAGGGCTCGAAATTAAGGGCGCCCGTCGGATTGTGTCTTTGTCTGCTGGACAATGAAAGAAAGTTGAACATGAGAAATCCAATTGAACATGAGAGAAATGCTGGTTTCAATGGCATAAGGAAGTGTTTATAAAATAATTCCCTCAACATTTACTACTTTGAAACAAAGTAAGACATGCCTCATAAAATGATAAACCTCCATGTTTTAAATAATTATGTTCATGGTAAAAAAAGTTTCAAACGGCCTCCGCTCGGATTGCAAGGTGGGTGATGTGTGCACCAGGCACGGTCCTTTCTTTCTGTTATGAACATTTGATTTGACAAACATCCCTCAAGGATGTAAACAGAATTAAGCCTTGAAACGTTCATGTTAATTATCCTACATTATATCACCTAGACAACACTTTGAGATGTAGGATAATTATTTATGTACAGGTAGCTGCCAAAATAAAGGAAGCACCAACATAAAGTTTCTTAATAGGGCACTGGGCCACCACGAACAGCCAGAATAGCTTCAATGCACCTTGGCACCATTCTTCCACAAGAAATTCCATAATTGAGTGTTTTGTTGATGGTGGTGGAAAACGCTGTCTCAGGCACCACTCCAGAATTTCCCGTAAGTGTTTCATTGGATTGAGATCTGGTGACACACACTTTAAACCCCCTTTGAGGCCCCTCTTTCAAAGTCACTGACATCTCTTCTTCTAGCCATGTAACCACAATAACGGGCAACTGGGCAATTTTATACATGACCCTAAACCTGATGGGATGTTACTTGCGTAATTAACTCAAGAACCACACCTGTGTGGAGGCACCTACTTTCAATATACTTTGTGTCCTTCATTTACTCAAGTGTTTCCTTTATTTTATCAAACCGCAGCATCATATGATGCAAAATGGATCATAGGGGATGATTTCTGTATTTTGAAAGTTACACATCTTGAAAACTTGAGTGCTGACAAGAAAAATATTTGGGGACTGTACAATTCATAATAGACTGGTACTATGTGGTCAGCTAGCTAGCT
This sequence comes from Oncorhynchus mykiss, assembly GCF_013265735.2. Lineage (NCBI taxonomy): Eukaryota > Metazoa > Chordata > Actinopteri > Salmoniformes > Salmonidae > Oncorhynchus > Oncorhynchus mykiss. The sequence goes on from NC_048572.1 coordinate 77,383,896, forward strand.
ATACCTATTGCCAGACAGTTAATACATAATTTTGCTAATAAAAGCAGAATCTATCATGTTAAAAAGCTAACCCAATCATTGTTAAGACCAGCCATTATAAGGCAGTGTGGTTGTAAAGCATGTTCCACATTTACATCACACAGACATTGGAACTATCGGTTCAACTCATCTTTGCTGCCTGTAGTCAAAACAAAAGAAATGTTGTTGCCTTCATTCTGATTTCATTTGGTTGTCATGGAGTTTGAAGACGTGGCTGCGATCAACAAAGACACAAAGCAGATTGAACCATGTTGCCATCTGTCATATCCACCAGGAGAAGCTGGCTCTCATAGATGGGAAAACAATATGCCTGAAATGTATTTCTGGCAGTGACAGGCATTAACAGGTGTTTGGTGCATTTAAGTTGAAGATTGCTGATGTTAATTTGTACATGTATGATTAATGGGTTTTGTTACCTGTTTTAACAAACCTTTTTCAGTTTTGTACCTATGTATTGTATATAGTTTTTTTGTGGTGTGGTATATATAAAACACCCAAACAGGAAAAACTCAATTTGACTGCACTGGCCCTTTAAAAAGTGTTCAGGACCAAAAAACAGTTAAAGATCTGAAAATGTTGGTTTTATAAATATCTGAAATAAATCAACAAATGTTCATTTTGGAGTGAAATGTCACTTTAATCTGACCTACCAGGTAAAAGATTATTGGCACCCTTGATAAAGAAGAGCAAAAAGACTGCATAAAATAAATATGAATACTAAGCTATATTGTATACAAATCTGAAATTATATTAATTTATACTAATACAATTGCTCAGAGAATGAGATTTTCTAAAACAAGTAAAGCAAAACAATCTAAAAAAAGACAGGAGTATGGTCCCAACAAGTTTTTTAAACTATAAGGTTTTTTCTAAAATAACATTTGGAAACTTGTAAACATGATTAATTATGTATTGTAATGTGATGTAATAAGTCCTCACATCAAAAAAGTATTCGTAATAATAAAAATCTCACCTTCTTGTGCAGCCAAATACCATAATCTAGTCTTGACTGTGTTTGTTTCTCTCTTCTCTATCAACAGAACCCGAGAATGATAGCCTACATACACATAGCCAGTACACAGGGCAGATACAAAACAAGGGTAAGAAAAACTGAGTTTTACAAAGGCTGATCTGTGATGTCACTGGGTCACTCATGTTTCTATAGAAATGGAACTTATCCCTAGAGTACCTTTCACTTTCAGAACGCAGAAAATATAATGGGCGGGATCTGAGAGTTTCTATAGAAATGAAAGCCATGCTTCTGGTACTAGGGATGGACATCCCGAATCTTTTCGGTGAGCCAGATCATTAGGCTACATTCAGCTAAAAGAGACATTTGGTTCCCAAACGACTCTTCGTTCTGTCGCGCTTAAAAAAATGTACCTACGACTATGAAGCAATTGCAAATCTCTCATGTAAAGCCTAAAAAGTTGCCTGCCATGATATCAGATCCTGACACGTGTGTTCACATACATTTTAACTGACCAAGTTATTAGATGGCACTGCAAAAATGTGTGCACCAGAATGAGGCTCTCTCCTCACTACCCATTGTTCCTGGAGTGAATAATTACAATCTTCAGAGAATATTTTTTATCTGCAGATAGCTGTCAGGAGGTCAACAAGTAGTTGTAACAGTATCAAAATCAGCGAGCCAAATGAACGGTTCTTTCACAAGTGATTCGGTTCCGAAAAGATCCGTTCAAAAATAGCCATTTGTTCGCGAACCGACCCATCACTATCTTGTAGCCTACAGATACATAACCAGTACAATTGGATTTGCTCAACTCCTGCGCAATTTCTTCCGTCCTTTTGAAAAAGGTACAAGTTAAAACAGGATAGGCGGCGAGGAAAGGGAACGTGGATGAAAATGCGCTTGTATGAGGGCCGTACGCTAGTGGACGGGTCCGTTGGCACGGCGTGTGCAGCGGTGGAAAAGAACAGAATTTCCCAACTTCGTGCAAATCACAAGCGGCAAACGCTGGCCAATGACCAATCATGTGGAGTGATTCCTATCATGAATATTACGCTCTGAGACTCAACGCTGGAGAGTTTCCCCAGAAAAGATGGCTGACAAAAATACTAGTGTGGACAGTTGAGTATGTTAGTTAATGTAGAGAAATGATTATGCATATTTTTTTGTCATAAAGTTAATTTACGAAAATTGCTATTTACCAAGCTTGCTGACTGGCTCAAATTAGCCTGCTAGCTCGCTAACGTTACCTTTATGGGCATCTTGACATGATTATGAAATTGTAATTTGTGTTTCATGTTTTAGGGTCTCCTGAGAAAACCATCAAACCAGGCTGTCGTCTTGTGAAACAGTGGATGTAAAGAATCTAGCTAGCTAAAGCATTTACTGCAAAATTGAATGGACAATTTTGTAAGCTGGCCTTGCTGATATTTTCCATGCAATGCAGTTGAAGTAATGTAGTTAGCTAACTCTTTTCTTGCTTTTTGTGTAGTGGAGGATAACAATAATTATGCCTATGGATGTGTAGCTAGCTATGTAGCCGATCTGTGTATGGAACCTAAAATGTTTGCTATAAATATTAGTTCAGAACAGTGTTTTTAATTGCTTCCACCATTTAATCATTAATCCCCAATAAATATGCACATGATTGTTAAATGTCAATAGTACAATGTCAATATTAAATAGCTAGCTACGAACCTAGGTATGAACCTCAGCTATCATAGCTGGTTGTATTGACTTCAAGACACTCTGAAAAGCATCAATGAAGTCTATTGATTGAGTAAAATGTAATAACTTTGTGCCAAGGATGCAAGTTGTACTGTAAATACATGTAGTTATTACCAAGCATGAGTTTCTGACATTGTAGCCTGTACATTTAATATATTCACTGATCGTGTACTCTACTTTGGCAAATAAAGGTACAGGTCATGTATGTATGTCTGTGAGACATTGTTTTTCAGTCATATCCAATACCAGGAGTATTGTAAAGGGTTGCGCTGATCGAATCTGGTATCAGGATAAGTATGACACTGAGTCACCGATTTTATGCGATGTATTTTTTATTAGCTAAGCAATAAGTGGCAATTTTCATATATATACGGGTCCGCTGTAACACCACGCAGGGTAGAACAGAGAACTGGCCAACACCCTAAAGATATCTTCTGACAATACTCTGACATTGACTAACAAATAGCCTATCAAAATGTTGGAAATTATAGGCAGAAACATATCTAAATCAAGCAACAACAACAAATCCTGTCCCCCCCTGTCAAAAAAATTGTTCTGCAGACTGTAGCCTATAGCGCATTTTCTATATTTGCAGGTTAGGGTTGAGTGCAGGCCTCAGCTTTTCACTTGGTATCACATATTGTCGGACGGTTGCGGATAGGATATTAGCAATTGTGGGCAGGTGAAAAAACAGCTGACCCGGGCACCACTCGTCCCCGGTGCTCTGCTCCAGAATCAGGCTGTCTTCGGGGAGGTCCAGGGTGCCATCCCTGAGGACCAACGGCAGATTGCCGCTCTTCCTCCCAAAGCTGCCGACATCCACTAACCGGAAGAGGTAATTGGCATCCACAACTCCAAGAGGACAATGGAAAATGTCCCCTTGTAGTTGTAGAACAGGGAGTTGGAGTTTAGGGGGGATTGCAAGACCACGAGCTTGCCATCCACTGATCCCAGACGATGAGGAAAGTTCCACTGTTCTTCAAAGCCAGTAGCTTTGGCCCTCCAGTCGTCCTTGGTTGGGACAGGCATGAATTCCCTAATGTGAACCTCTTGATGATGCACCCAACCTGCACGGTAACTGTAGGCAATGGTTTTGAAGTAATCTCCAGTTACAAGGTATCTGTAGTAATAAGGAAGATAATGTCAAACTTTTACGTCACCAGGTCATTGTGGATTACTTCAGTATAATATCTTTCATAACACATGATAACATTGTGCATGTACAGCATGTGACCACAGAATCATATGATGGATTGTAAAATAGGGCAGGGTTACACCTGTGTTGTGATAGCTAAGCTAGGTAGCTGGGTTGGATATTGAATCACTACAAGGCTGCCTACTAGACCAGTTTGGATGTCGTCTTTATTGACTTGTCACCTCACCATCATGAACCACACAGGTACTCTTTAGGGTTCTTTAATGAACTGTAGGGTGTGTTTTTTTTTTTAGATGCACACACAAATACAGTTAAACATGCTGCAACTTGTCTTCTTATTACTTCTGTGGATAATCGTGCACTATCCATTCTCGGTCTTCACTGAAATTCACTGGCTGGAAGTGGGAGTTACAACTAGCAGGCTAAAGAGAATGTCTCTTGATTGGATAGAAAGTTAGGGGTGATTAACTGATGCACTGTCGGACATTTTAACTAAAGGGACAAACTAGGGGTGCATAGAAAAATACTAAATATGAAGGTCTGGCCTTTTCTACAAGGACAGCATCACAAATTAATATATACAGTGCATTCGGAAATTATTCAGAGCCCTTGACTATTTCCACATTCTGTTACGTTACAGCCTTATTCTACATTTATTTTTTGAATTCCTTCAATCTACACACAATACCTCATAATGACAAAGCTAAAACAGTTGTTGAATTATTTTCAAATGAAAAAAAAAACTGATATCACATTTACGTAAGTATTCAGGCCCTTTACTCAGTACTTTGTTGAAGCACCTTTGGGAGCAATTACAGCCTTGACTCTTCTTGGGTATGACGCTACAAGCTTGGCATACCTGTATTTGGGGACTTTCTCCCATTTTTCTCTGCAGATCCTCTCAATCTCTGCCAGGTTGGATTGGGATGTCGCTGTACAGCTATCTAGAGATGTTTGATCGGGTTCAATTCCAGGCACTGGCTGGGCCAATCAAGGACATTGAGACTTGTCCCGAAGCCACTTCTGCATTGTCTTGGCTGTGTGCTTAGAGTTGTTGTCCTGTTGGAAGGTGAACTGGAGCAGGTTTTCTTCGAGAGTCCCTCTGTACTTTGCTCCGTTTATCCTCCCAGTCCCTGTCGCTGAAAAACATCCCAACATCGTGATACTGCCACCATGCTTCACCGTAGGGGTGGTGCAAGGTTTCTTCCAAACGTGACGCTTGGCATTCAGGCCAAATAGTTAAATCTTGGTTAAATCAGTCCAGAGAATCTTGCTTGTCATGCTCTAAGAGTCCTTGAGGTGCCTATTGGCAAACTCCAAGCAGGCTCTCCTGTGCCTTTTACTGAGGAGTGGCTTCCGCCTGGCCACTCCACCATAAAGACCTGATTGATGGAGGGCTGCAGAGATGGTTGTTATTCTGGAAGTTTCTTCCCTCTCCATAGAGGAACTCTGGAGCTCTGCCAGAGTGACCATCTGGTTCTTGGTCACTTCCCTGACCAAGGTCCTTCTCCCCTGATTGCTCAGTTTTGCCGGGCGGCCAGCTCTAGGAAGAGTCTTGGTAGTTCCAAACTTCTACCATTTAAGACATGGTACCTTTCCCCAGATCTGTGCCTCGACACAATCCTTTCTCGGAGCTCTACAGACAATTCCTTCGACCTCATGGCTTTGTTTCTGCTCTGACATGCACTGTCAACTGTGGGACCTTATTTAGACAGGTGTGTGCCCTTCCAAATCATGTCCAATCAACTCAATTTACTGCAGGTGGACTCCAATCAAGTTGTAGAAACATCTCAAGTCTCATAGCAAAGGGTCTGAATACTTATGTCAATAAGGTATCGTTTTTTTATTTGTAATAAATTAGCAAAAAATGTCTAAAAAACTGTTTTTGCTTTGTCGTTATCGGGTATTGTGTGTAGATCGATGAGTAAAATATTAATGTAATACATTTTAGAATAAGGATGTAACTTAACAAAATGTGGAAAAGGGAAGGCGTCTGAATACTTTATGAATGCACTGTAAATACCACAATACAACAGTAGCATCAGTAACCTCAAATATGTCATCAATACACATTTGTCAATTAATCCCATAAAGAATGTATTTTATTGTAGCCTATGAAAAATGTTGTGTTACAATGCTATTTGTTACTGTTCGGATCTAGTCATAGGCTATTGTCATGTCTTCCCTTGCAATGTGAGGTCCTATCCTGGACAGCAGATCATCAAACTGGGCTTTATCAAGCCTGAACTGGCCCTGGAACATCACATTGTGGAACCGCAGCTCCTGCACCAGATGGTACTCTCCACACCGGCAGCAGGCCATCAGGACGGGGAACCCACATGGAGCGCCGTCGCCGCAGGTTCCACCATTGATAGATCGTCTCAATATCCAGTAGTGTTCTTCAGTTTGCGATTCATGATGGAAATATAGATATGAAGATGTAATAACTTTTTATAGGCAAATACTCTCCCTCCAAAAATCTAAATATTACCTGGAAGACAGGTCATTTGGTGTCAAGGTGTCAATTATTTTGTATTTCAAAAATGTGCCTATTATATGCAAATAAACAGTTAAATACATTTTCTGATTTTAAACAGTTTTTTATTCATAATTTAAAAAAGCTTCAATGGCTATGTGAATAAATTCATGAAACGTAGAATTGATTAAAATATTTACCCATTTCTTACCCAGAATGTCATAAACTTGCTATGCTGAATTCTTGATACACCACCGAATGAATGTGCTGGTATATGCCGCCAGCATACCAAAATCGGCATGTGGCAATTTATTGTGTGCTAGTGTACAGAGCTGTGAGACTCTCATTCTCCACTTGCGCGTCATCAGGCAAATTACGTTTCCGGGGGTGAACCCCAAAATAAATGTGTAAAATGATCAAAACAAATTATGTTAGTTGTGCAAGACATTTTACAGATAAACCATAAGTAAACTCAGCAAAAAAAGATGTGGCCAGGGCAATACATTGCAATGTCCGTACTGTGAGACCCCTAACACAGTGCCACAGGGAGACAGGACGGACAGCTGATCGTCCTCGCAGTGGCAGACCACGTGTAACACCTGCACAGGATTGGTACATCCGAACATCACACCTGCGGGACAGGTACAGGATGGCAACAACTGCCCGAGTTACACCAGGAACGCACAATCCCTTCATCAGTGCTCTGACTGTCCTCAATTTTTTTTTTATTAACATCTCCAGAAAAAAGTCTCTCACTGTTGCCGCCTGCTATCGATCCCCCTCCGCTCCCCCTCCGCTCCCAGCTGTGCCCTGGACACCACTCCTTGGACACTGTGCTATCTAACCTCCAAACGAGCTTCAATGCCATACAGCACTCCTTCCGTGGCCTCCAACTGCTCTTAAACGCTAGTAAAACCAAATGCATGCTTTTCAACCGTTCGCTGCCTGCAACCGCACGCCTGACCAGCATCACCACCCTGGATGGTTCCGACCTTGAATATGTGGACATCTATAAGTACCTAGGTGTCTGGCTAGACTCTAAACTCTCCTTCCAGACCCATATCAAACATCTCCAATCCAAAATCAAATCAAGAGTCGGCTTTCTATTCCGCAACAAAGCCTCCTTCACTCACGCCGCCAAACTTACCCTAGTAAAACTGACTATCCTACCGATCCTCGACTTCGGCGATGTCATCTACAAAATTGCTTCCAACACTCTACTCAGCAAACTGGATGCAGTTTATCACAGTGCCATCCGTTTTGTCACTAAAGCACCTTATACCACCCACCACTGCGACTTGTATGCTCTAGTCGGCTGGCCCTCGCTACATATTCGTCGCCAGACCCACTGGCTCCAGGTCATCTACAAGTCCATGCTAGGTAAAGCTCCGCCTTATCTCAGTTCACTGGTTACGATGGCAACACCCATCCGTAGCACGCGCTCCAGCAGGTGTATCTCACTGATCATCCCTAAAGCCAACACCTCATTTGGCCGCCTTTCGTTCCAGTTCTCTGCTGCCTGTGACTGGAACGAATTGCAAAAATTGCTGAAGTTGGAGACTTTTATCTCCCTCACCAACTTCAAACATCTGCTATCTGAGCAGCTAACCGATCGCTGCAGCTGTACATTTTTTGTTATTTTACCTTTATTTAACCAGGCAAGTCAGTTAAGAACAAATTCTTATTTTCAATGACGGCCTGGGAACAGTGGGTTAACTGCCTGTTCAGGGGCAGAACGACTGACCTTGTCAGCTCGGGGGTTTGAACTCACAACCTTCCGGTTACTAGTCCAACGCTCTAACCACTAGGCTACCCTGCCGCCCCTGCCGCAGCTGTACATAGTCTATTGGTAAATAGCCCACCCATTTTCACCTACCTCATCCCCATACTGTTTTTATTTATTTATTTTTCTGCTCTTTTGCACACCAATATCTCTACCTGTACATAACCATCTGATCATTTATCACTCCAGTGTTAATCTGCATAATTGTAATTATTTGCCTACCTTCTCATGCCTTTTGCACACAATGTATATATAGACTCCCCTTTTTTTCTACTGTGTTATTGACTTGTTAATTGTTTACTCCATGTGTAACTCTGTGTTGTCTGTTCACACTGCTATGCCTTATCTTGGCCAGGTCGCAGTTGCAAATGAGAACTTGTTCTCAACTAGCCTACCTGGTTAAATAAAGGTGAAATAAAAAATAAAAAAACTTGTGAATTGATCGCCCCCCCCATCTAGCTTCAGAGTTCGTTCTGTTAGTTGACCTAAACTGGGATATGCTTAACATCCCGGCAGTCCTACAATATAAGCTAGATGCCCTCAATCTCACACAAATCATCAAGGAACCCACCAGGTACAACCCTAAATCCATAAACATGGCACCCTCATAGACATTATCCTGACCAACTGACCAATTATCCTGACCAATAAATGATCTTGCCACTGTGCTAACTAACCTCCAAACAAGCTTCAACTGCCCTTAAACGCTAGTAAAACCAACTATGCTTTTCAACCGTTCGCTGCCCGCACCCGCCCGCCCGCCTAGCATCACCACCCTAGACGGTTCTGACCTAGAATGTGTGGACAACTATAAATACCTAGGTGTTTGGCTAGACTGTAAACTCTCCTTTCAGACTCACATCTCCAATCCAAAATCAAATCTAGAATCGGCTTTCTATTTCGCAACAAAGCCTCCTTCACTCACGGCGCCAAACTTACCCTAGTAAAACTGACTATCCTACCGATCCTCGACTTCGGCAATGTCATCTACAAAATAGCTTCCAATACTCTACTCAGCAAACTGGATGCAGTCTATCACAGTGCCATCCGTTTTGTTACCAAAGCGCCTTATACCACCCACCACTGCGACCTGTATGCTCTAGTCGGCTGGCCCTCGCTACATATTCATCGCCAGACCCACTGGCTCTAGGTCATCTCTAAGTCTATGCTAGGTAAAGCTCCGCCTTATCTCAGTTCACTGGTCACGATAACAACACCCACACGTAGCACACGTCCCAGCAGGTATATCTCACTGATCATCCCCAAAGCCAACACCTCCTTTGGCTGCCTTTCCTTCCAGTTCTCTGCTGCCAGTGATTGGAACGAATTGCAAAAATCGCTGAAGTTGGAGACTTTTATTTCCCTCATCAACTTTAAACATCAACTATCTGAGCAGCTAACCGATCATTGCAGCTGTACATAATCCATCTGTAAATAGCCCACCCAATCTACCTACCTTATCCCCATACTGTTTTTATTTACTTTTCTTCTCTTTTGCACACCAGTATCTCTACTTGCACATCATCATCTGGTCATTTATCACTCCAGTGATAAATTGCTAAATTGTAATTATTCGCTCCTATGGCCTATTTATTGCCTACCTCCTCAAGCCTTTTGCACACACTGCATATAGACTTTATTTTTTCTACTGTGTCATTGACATGGTTATTGTGTTATTGGCTTGTTTATTGTTTACTCCATGTGTAACCCTGTGTTGTTGTCTGTGTCACACTGTTTTGCTTTATCTTGGCCAGGTCGCAGTTGCAAATGAGAACTTGTTCTCAACTAGCTGACCTGGTTAAATAAAGGTGAAATATATATATATATTTTTTTAAATAGGCTGAGAGAGGCTGGACTGAGAGCTTGTATACCTGTTGTAAGGCAGGTCCTCACCAGACATCACCCGGCAACAACGTCGCCAATATGCACAAACCGACCGTCGCGGATCCAGACAGGACTGGCAAAAAGTGCTCTACACTGATGAGTAGCGGTTTTGTCTCACATGGGGTGATGGTCAGATTCGAGTTTATCATTGAAGGAATGAGCATTACACCGAGGCCTGTACTTTGGAGCAGGATCAATTTAGAGTTGGAGGGTCCGTCATGGCCTGAGGCGATGTGTCCCAGCATCATCGGACTGAGCTTGTTGTCATTGCAGGCAATCTCAAAGCTGTGCGTGATGTGGAAGACATCCTCCTCCTTCATGTGGTACCCTTCCTGCAGGCTCATCCTGACATGACCCTCCAGCATAACAATGCCACCAACCATACTGCTCGTTCTGTGCTTGATTTCCTGCAAGACAGGAATGTCAGTGTTCTGCCATGGCCAGCGAAGAGCCATGATCTCAATCCCATTGAGCACGTCTGGGACATGTTGGATTGGAGGGTGAGGGCTAGGGCCATTCCCCCCAGAAATGTCCGGGAACTCGCAAGTGTCTTGGTGGAAGAGTGGGGTAACATCTCACAGCAAGAACGGTCAAATCTGATGCAGTCCATGAGGAGGAGATGCACTGCAGTACTTAATGCACCTGGTGGACACACGAGATACTGACTGTTACTTTTGATTTTGACCCCTACTTTGTTCAGGGACACATTATTCTATTCCTGTTAGTCACATGTCTGTGGAACTTGTTCAGTTTATGTCTCAGTTGTTGAATCTTGTTATGTTCATACAAATATTTACACATGTTAAGTTTGCTGAAAATAAACGCAGTTGACAGTGGAGAGGACATTTCTTTTATTACTGAGTTTAGTATATTGTTTTCAAACGTGTGCACACTTTCCTTCTCCAACAAAACAAAAGCTGATTCAAAGGGGGTGTGGCAGATTTGAAGGACTCAAGTAGGATTCACATGACTATCCTCGATTAAAGGTGGCTATTGATAGGACATTTTTACATTAAACTATTCAATGAATTTACATCTCCTCAACCACTTATCGGTCACGGAGGACAGAGGAGAGAGAATGTAGAGGACGGACTTTTGCCCAAATGGGAAAATGTGCAGATACAATTTAAGGGTTAGCAACACTGAGTTAATCAAAGATTGCTAAAGTGAACAGCAAACTTGGTTTGAAAAAGCAGATGAAGCAACACCTCACGGTACAACTCCCCTCCCCTATTTGATCTAGATATTGTGTGTATGTATTGATATGTAGGAAATGTGTGAAGTTTGAAATGTAGTTCTGTCCTTCAGCTGTCCTTGTCTATGAATGTTCTGTCTTATTTCATGTTTTGTGTTTTGCTATCACATCAGCTAATGAGGATCCTAATATAATAGACCAAAAAAATAATCACATACTCCTAACTAGAGGTACGTTTAATTTCTGATGAAACATGAGTGACCCAGTGACATCATAGAAAGGGATAGTTAAGATGGGACCATAGAGGATGGATGATGTTTTACATGCCAGTAACCAATTGTGCTATTTTGTTCGTTTTTTTGCCAATGAACTTCTGGATGATCCAGAGGAGGAATGGGAGAAGGTCATGGGGTCTGATGAGACAAAAATAGAGCTTTTTGGTCTAAACTCCACTCGCCGTGTTTGGAGGAAGAAGAAGGATGAATACAACCCCAAGAACACCATCCCAACCATGAAGCATGGCGGTGGAAACATCATTATTTGGGGATGCTTTTCTGCAAAGGGGACAGGACGACTGCACCGTATTGAGAGGAGGATGGATGGGGCCATGTAGGAGATCTTGGCCAACAACCTCCTTCCCTCAGTAAGAGCATTGAAGATGGGTCGTGGCTGGGTCTTCCAGCATGACAATGACCCGAAACACACAGCCAGGGCAACTAAGGAGTGGCTCCGTTAGAAGCATCTCAAGGTCCTGGAGTGGCCTAGCCAGTCTCCAGACCTGAACCCAATATAAAATAATTTGAGGGAGCTGAAAGTCCGTATTTCCCAGTGACAGCCCCTAAACCTGAAGGATCTGGAGAAGGTCTGTATGGAGGAGTGGGCCAAAATCCCTGCTGCAGTGTGTGCAAACCTGGTCAAGAACTACAGGAAACCTATGATCTCTGTAATTGCAAACAAAGGTTTCTATACCAAATATTAAGTTCTGCTTTTCTGATGTGTCAAATACTTATTGCATGCAATAAAATGCTAATTAATTACTTAAAAATCATACAATGTGATTTTCTGGATTTATGTTTTAGATTCTGTCTCTCACAGTTGAAGTGTACCTATGATAAAAATTACAGACCTCTACATGTGTTGTAAGTGGGAAAACCTGCAAAATCAGCAGTGTATCAAATACTTGTTCTCCCCACTGTATATATATATATATATGTGTGTGTGTGTGTGTGTGTTTTTACCTCTCTTTACTCGCCAATTGGTAGTAGTCACAGTCTTGTCTCTTGTCTTGTCTGCAACTCCCGTACAAACTCGAGAGCCATGCGTCCTCCGAAACACAAGCCAACCAAGCCACACTGCTTCTTGACACGATGCCCATCCAACCCGGAAGCCAGCCGCACCAATGTTTTGGAGGAAACCTTTCGTACACCTGACGATCTGGTCAGCGTGCATTTTGCCCGACCCACCACAGGAGTCGCTAGAGCACGATGAGACAAGGATACCCCTGCCGTCCAAACCCTCCCTAACCTGGACGATGCTGGTCCAATTGTGCGCCGCCCCATGGGCCTCCCGGTCACTCAAACCCAGAATCTCTGGTGGCACAGCTAGCTCTGCGATGCAGTGACTTAGACCACTGCACCACCCGGGAGGCCATGATACAGTGAATTATAAGTGAAATAATCTGTCTGTAAACAATTGTTGGAAAAATTACTTGTGTCATGAACAAAGTAGATGTCTTAACCGACTTGCCAAAACTATAGTTTGTTAAGAAGAAATTTGTGGAGTGGTTGAAAAATGAGTTAATGTCATAAATACCTCTCCCCTCCTTTTTCCTGTCTCTACTCTACTGATGGGACTATTGAAAATCCCTTGGTTAACATAGGGATTCTGGGAACATCAGAAGGTGGGGGGAAATTAACCATATTTTGGTAATCCAACCAGTTGGACATATGCGTTGGTACTTAATGAATATGATGTCAGTTCGGTTGTCATCTGAGACATTCTCATCAATGATAGGATGACATAAACTCTACAGTGGAAAGTCTACACATTGTAGTTATCAGATTCACATGGAATTGTTGTACAATTTAAATGTTTGAATATAAAAATATTGGTGAAAATATGAAATGTAATTTTAGCTTACAAATGAGAGATTTGGGTTTTCATAAGGTTAGGGCTCTGCTCAATCAGTGTCCCGCCCCTGTGAAAAGACATGGGTTATAAAACTATGAAAACACACCCTTCTCCCTCCACTATATGAAGCCTTGATGAAAATGTAACCTCATGTTCCGGGTACATTAGGATGACGATCCGATGTCAGAATGGTTCAGATAATAACTACAGAATGAAGCTAACCTCAGCGTGAGCTTTGGTTGCGAATAGTATGTTGGTTGCGAATAGTACTACAGAAGTGATACCTCCTAGCCGTTGAGTTTGCAACAGCAGCTGCAAAAGTGGGCTAGGAAAGAACAGACAGAGTCTCCCGTCTACCACACAACGACGTTACTACAACGTATTCAATTTACCAGCAGAGACATTGTTCAAAGGACAAAGGACTCTGTTGGGCAACACGGCCTTCCATCTACCACCAACCTACCGAAGCGCAGCTCAGAGTAAATATTGATTGCATTTCTTTTTCCAAATGGGCGGTAATTTAGAATGCATAAGATACTGTATTTACGATAGCATGGCTTCTCCCTTTGTTCCCCAAGTCTTCCCGCTCTTTCACTCAAACCCAGCCCCCTTTTCTTTGTGTAACCAGCTGTCATATCTGTTCGGTCCGCTAGGGACGTTTTCCTTTATGACGTAATTTGTAATCAAGGTATGATTCATTCTGTGTATATGTAATTCTGTGTGATTAGTTAGGTATTTAGTAAATACATAATTAAACCCAATTTTGTATTGCTGATTCAACTTGTTATCCAGGGTTTGTGAAGATAACCAAGAATTTACAACTTTCAGATGAGTGAAATAAGGTGCCGATTAATATTGACTGCTATTGATGTAAAATATTACTAGGTCTTTAAGAGTTTATTCGGAAGATAACTGCTCTATAAATATTATTTTGTGGTGCCCCGACTTTCTAGTTAATTACATTTACATGATTAGCTCAGTCAGGTAATATTATTACAGAGAAAGGATTTTATGGAATAGCATGTCATATCACTTAATCCGGCATAGCCAAAGACACGACAACTCCAACCTAAGTGTATGTAAACTTCCGACTTCAACTGTATATGTTGAATTTCTCAAAGTCATAACCACTATCAGAAAAATACAATAGGCTGGGAAGCACCTCCCACTGCAGAATGTATCTATCTACAGCTACCGTTTGGTCTAACTTAGCAGGGCTGGGCTTGGTTATGATATTTGTCACTGACTATTACCAATGTGCTTTCGTGAGAAGGAGAGATCTTTTGTTGTTATGAGGTCTCTTAAGAACTAAATAGATTCACTGTTGCTATGGAAGTCATTCCAAAGGGTAGGTTTAACAGTGCAGATGAAATGTGACCATCCTTTATCACTCATATAGCATCAATGAGACTATTTAGGCCTAAGGTATATGGCATTTGCACAGTCAGAACTAGAGCGGTGTTTGTCAGACCATAAGACATCCTAAAAATCACTTTTCTCACCAAAACATACAGTAAATATGGGAAAACAAAATAACAATATTTTGATATTTCTTATATCGCTCAGAAATAGGAAAGACACTTTAAAACAAATTATATTTGTATGTATTTTTGGAGTATCTGGTTTTCCATGTATGAAGTTGTTATTCAAATACCTAAATGATCCTTGATCAATTCCATATATTAGCTTAGTAGAACCCCCTCCCAGGCTTGGACTAGGGGTAATAATTGTCTCTGTCAATGTTTGTTTATTAACATGTCTGTACCCTGCTTGTTCGCTTTAATGACAGATTTGAATTGCTAATATGTGTGAAGTAGAAAAAGGTCTATTCTCAGTAAGCTACGAGGAAAAACGTGCTAAAAAATAACAAAAAAGTCTCAGGATTCACTCTTGGTGCCTTCAATATGCTCCTGGAAACAGAGTGAAAAGCTTACCGGGATGATTCTGGAGCTGGTCAATGCAGATTCAGAGAAGTCAGTACTATCCATCTTGGATCTTTACATCCTTGGATCATGACAGCTATTTATAAAGCAGAGGGTAATAAAGTATCGTGCAGACACACCCACACATAAAATAAAAATATGTTTTATTGTCACATGCACCAGAAAGGTGCAGTGAAAAGTGTTGTATTACAGGGTCAGCAATAATATTATAGCACCCCTGGAGCACAAAAGGGTTTAAGTGCCTTGCTCAAGGGAACATTGGGCACTTTAGATAGGCAAGGCAGAATGGATATATGTCTGTAACAGTTTGGGTCTAGTGTCACCCCCTTTGAAGAGAGGGATGACCGCGGCAGATTTCCAATCTTTAGAGATCTCGGACAATACGAAAGAGTGGTTGAACAGACTGGTAATAGGGGTTGCAACAATGGCGGCGGATACTTTTAGAAAGAGAGGGTCCAGATTGTCTAGCCCAGCTGATTTGTACGGGTCCAGGTTTTGCAGCTCTTTCAGAACATCTGTGATCTTGATTTGGGTGAAGGAGAAGCTGGGGAGGCTTGGGCGAGTAGTTTCTGGGTGTGCAGAGTGGTTGGCCGGGGTTGGAGTAGCCAGGAGGAAATAGAGAAATGCTTATTGAAATTCTCGACTATCGTGGATTTATCGGTGGTGACAGTGTTTCCTAGCCTCAGTGCAGTGGGCAGCTGGGAGGAGGTGCTCTTGTTCTCCAAGGACTTTACAATGTCCCAAAACTTTTTGGAGTTAGAGCTACAGGATGTACATTTCTGTTTGAAAAAGCTAGCCTTTGCTTTGCTGACTGACTGCATGTATTGTTTCCTGACTTCCCTGAAAAGTTGCATATTGCGGGGACTATTCGATGCTAGCGCAGTCCGTCACAGGATGTCTTTGTGCTGGTTGGGGGCAGTCAGGTCTGGAGTGAACCAAGGGCTATATCTGTTCTTAGTTCTACAATTCTTGAAAGGGGCATGCTTATCTAAGATGGTGAGGAATTACTTTTAAAGAACGACCTGGCACCCTCTACTGACGGGATGTGGTCAATATCTTTCCAGGATATCCGAGCCAGCTCGATTAGAAATGCCTGCTCGCAAAAGTGTTTTAAGGAGCATTTGACTGTAATGAGGTGTACTCGTTTGCTCATCAGCAGACCCGTAGCGGATGCAGGCAATGAGGCAGTGATCGCTGAGATCCTGATTAAAAAGAGCAGAGGTGTATTTGGAGGGCAAGTTGGTCAGGATAATATCTATGAGGGTGCCCATGTTTACGGATTTAGGGTTGTACCTGGTGGGTTTGTTGATCATTTGTGTGAGATTGCACGATCTACCTTAGATTGTAGGACTTCTGGGGTGTTAAGCATATCACAGTTTAGGTCACCTAACAGAACGAATTCTGAAGTTAGATAGGGGGCAATCAATTCACATATGGTGTCCAGGGCACAGCTGGGAGCTGAGGTGGGTCTATAACAGGTGGCAACAGTGAGAGACTTATTTCCGGAGAGATTAATTTTTACAATTAGAAGCTCGTACTGTTTGGCCAAAGACCTGGAAAGTATGACAGAACTTTGCAAGCTATCTCTGCAGTAGATTGCAACTCCTCCCCTTTTGGCAGTTTTATCTTGATGGAAAATGTTGTAGTTGGAGATGGAAATCTCAAAATTTTTGGTGGCCTTCCTAAGCCAGGATTCAGACATGGCAAGGACATCAGGGTTGGCGGAGTGTGCTAAAGCAGTGAGTAAAACAAACTTAGGGAGGAGGCTTCTGATGTTAACATGCATGAAACCAAGGCTTTTACGGTTACAGAAGTCAACAAATGAAAGCACCTAGGGACGCCCAGGGCCTGGGTTAACCTCTACATCACTCGAGGAACAGAGGAGGAGTAGGTTGAGGGTACGGCTAAAGGCTATCAAAACTGGCCGTCTAGTACATTGGGGCAGGAGACGATTTCTCGGCGTGGTAGGATAGATTCAGGGCATAATGTACAGACAGGGGTATGGTAGGGTGCGGGTACAGTGAAGGTAAACCTTGGCATTGAGTGACGATAAGAGAGGTTGCATCTCTGGATGCACTAGTTATGCTGGGTGAGGTCACCGCATGTGTTGGAGGTGGGACAAAAGAGGTATCTGAGGCATGTTGAGTGGGACTAGGGGCTCCGCAGTAAACTACAACAGTGATAACTATCCTGAATAACAGTATACAAGGCATATTGACATTAGAGAGAGACATAAAGCGAGGTATAAAGCAATCACTGGTGTTGATTGGGAGAGCTAGCTAAGACAACAACGGGTAAGACAACAACAACAGGTAAAATGGCGATCAATGGGCAAAGAGGGTCAGTTAACTACACACAGGGCCTGAGTTCGAGGCTGGGGCCGACAGAAAAACAAAATAAACAAAATGGAGTACCGTGATTAATGAACAATCCAGCAGGTATCAGCTATATAGCGAAGTGATCATAGGGTCCAGTGAACAGCAATAGATGAAACAGGGAAGCCGGTTGAGGGTGCAACGGATGGAATTACGTCGGCAGACCAGTCATGATGGAACGGCGGGGCTTCGTGTCGACAAAGGGTCTAGGCCAGTTGGCAAAAGAGGTATTAGCTGGAGTAAATTTGTTTGTAGCCTGGAGATGCGCCTGGCTCGAGGTTAACTAGTGTTGGCTTCGGGACAAAGGCGTTAGCCACTATAGCCACTCGGTAGCAGCTAGCTAGCAGCGATGATTCGATGAAAAGGTCCAGGGCTTACGGCAAGAATCCAGTGGTGTAGTGGATTCTAGTCATGTTAGTGAAGAGTCCTGGAGGCACCAACTGTGTAGCCGGGTGAACATAGGGTCCACTGAGTAGGCCGGGAGATTGGCCTGGCTCAAGGCTAGCTTCGGGGCTGGGCCACTCGGTAGCAGATAGCAAGCTGCGATGATCAGGAGTAATGGTCCAGGGCTTACGGAAGGAATCAGGTGTTGTAGTGGAGTCCGGTATGGTCAGGGTTGATAACATGCTGCGCAGACTGGCAGACTGGCAAGTATTATCCAGGCTAATAGCGGCTGGTGTCTGTGCTAAAGGCAAAGACCGATAAAAGTGGCTAACAATGACTAAGTAGCTAATTTGCTGGATAGCTTTTGATGGCTAGCTTCTGATGGAGGTTCTGGCTGTATGGTCTAAAACAGCTGATCCATATAACATTTTAGGCAGGTTGCCGGAAGGCAAATTTTACAAAGGGAGAAGGACAAACAACGTCTGCACTGCTACGTCACCTTGGATCAATACACCTAATGCCAGAGCACTTCCTAGTAGGCCTAATGTTAGAGCACGATATAGTAGCCCTAATGTCAGAGCACTTCCTAGTAGGCCTAATGTTAGATCATTTCCTAGTAGGCCTAATGTTAGAGCACTTCCTAGTCGAACCTAATGTTAGAGCACTTCCTAGTAGGCCTAATGTTAGAGCATTTCCTAGTAGGCCAAGTGTTAGAGCACTGCCTAGCAGGCCTAATGCCAGAGCACTTCCAAGTAGGACTAATTCCAGAGCACTTCCTTACAAGCCTAATGATAGAGCTCTTTCTAGTTGGCCTAATGCCAGAGCACTTCCTAGTAGGCCTAATGCCAGAGCACTTCCTAGTAGGCCTAATGTTAGAGCACTTCCTAGCACGCCTAATGTTAGAGCACTTCCTAGTAGGCCTAATGTTAGAGCTCTTCCTAGTAGGCCTAATGCCAAAGCACTTCCTAGTAGGCCTAATGTTAGAGCACTTCCTAGCACGCCTAATGTTAGAGCACTTCCTAGTAGGCCTAATGATAGAGCTCTTTCTAGTTGGCCTAATGCCAGAGCACTTCCTAGTAGGCCTAATGCCAGAGCACTTCCTAGTAGGCCTAATGTTAGAGCACTTCCTAGCACGCCTAATGTTAGAGCACTTCCTAGTAGGCCTAATGTTAGAGCTCATCCTAGTAGGCCTAATGCCAGAGCACTTCCTAGTAGGCCTAATGTTAGAGCACTTCCTAGTAGGCCTAATGTTAGAGCACTTCCTAGTAGGCCTGGTGTTAGAGCACTTCCTAGTAGACCTAATGTTAGAGCACTTCCTAGTAGGCCTGGTGTTAGAGCACTTCCTAGTAGGCCTAATGTTAGAGCACTTCCAACTATGCCTAACGTTAGAGCACTTCTTAGTAGAATCTATTGTTAGAGCACTTTCTAGTAGGCCTAATGTTAGAGCACTTCATAGTAGGCCTAATGTTAGAGCACTTCTTAGTAGAACCTATTGTTAGAGCACTTCCTAGTAGGGCATATGTTAGGACACTTCCTCGTAGGCCTAATGTTAGAGCACTTCCTAGTTGGCCTAATGTTAGAGCAATTCCTAGTAGAACCTAATGTTAGAGCATTTCTTTGTAGGCCTAATGTTAGAGCCCTTCCTAGTAGACCTAATGTTAGAGCACTTCCTAGTAGGCCTAATGTTAGAGCACTTCCTAGTAGGCCTAATGTTAGAACACTTCCTAGTAGGCCTAATGTTAGAGCACTTCCTAGTAGGCCTAATGTTAGAACACTTCCTAGCAGGCCTAATGTTAGAGCACTTCCTAGTAGTGCATATGTTAGAGCACTGCCTAGTAGAACCTAATGTTAGAGCACTTCCTAGTATGCCTAATGTTAGAGCCCTGCCTAGTAGAACCTAATGTTAGAGCACTTCCTAGTAGGCCTAATGTTAGAGCACTTCCTAGTAGGCCTAGTGTTAGAGCACTTCCTAGTAGAACTAATGTTAGAGCACTTCCTAGTAGGCCTAATGTTAGAGCACTTCCTAGTAGACCCTAATGTTAGAGCATTTCCTAGTAGGCCTAACGTTAGAGCACTTCCTAGTAGCCTTAATGTTAGAGCACTTCCTAGTAGGCCTAATGTTAGAGCACTTCCTAGTATGCCTAATGTTAGAGCACTTCCTAGTAGGCCTAATGTTGTAGCACTTCCTAGTAGGCCTAATGTTAGAGCACATCCTAGCAGGCCTAATGTTAGAGCACTTCCTAGTAGGCCTAATGTTAGAGCACTTCCTAGCAGGCCTAATGTTAGAGCACTTCCTAGGAGGCCTAATGTTAGAGCACTTCCTATTAGGCCTAATGTTAGAGCACTTCCTAGTTATGTTTCTCAACTATACCATAACTCAAGAACAGGTGCGGAGAGAGATTAGAGAAACAGAGACAGGATCATTCTCCATGTTATTCCAGAAAGGTTAGATCAGTCCATAGTAGTTGATCATGTCTTCATCACACAGCAACCTCATACATTCAGAACATAGGTACCGCATACGACCAACAGAACACCTACTGCATCACCCCAACCCCAGATCCAAAGTCTCTCAACCATTTACCAATCTGAAATCCCATGTAGATTTAATGTCGAGTTCAACAACAACATACTGAATGATCTTGAACACAACTGGCGGGAGAGTGCTCTAATGGTCTGTCACTTCTTATAGAAATTGTATTGTACTTTGCACGCTCCAGAGCGTCATGTAGACCATGAAGGCTTGGTGCAGTTGAAACCCAGAGTGGCATGGAGGATGACACCTATAAATCAATTAAGCTTGAAGTGAAAACCGCGCAGAAGGAAAAGCCAAGAAAGCCTGGAGTGGGATCCCCAAGAGGCTTTTGGACCAGGGTGTGACGGTGGTTCTTTATGAGAACAATGACAGTGAAAGCAAGCTAGTCAGTGACTCGGCTGGCAGAGAATCTGGGAGCTGGGACACCTCACTACCCCTCAACACTGGTCTCCAGGTCAGGCTCCACAAGAAGGTACCATACTTCTTTACAAGGTTCTTTAGACGCCCTACTGTTGTCGACAAGAGACGAGAGATTCCTGTTGATCTACAGTAAGCACCTACAGGTCTAACTCCAGCAATTATTATTGGACTGAAAGGCCTGCGGTCTCCAGTGTGTGAAAACGTTATTCACTGACCGGAACATAAAGTTGGATAACTCCTGGGTTGGGTTCTACTCTTCCCATAACAAACAAATGCTCAACTATAATACCTGGCAATGAGCAGTGTCTTTTTCTAAGGAAATACGATCAGATTTGGAGGATGTACCTGAGCATGATGTCTATGTGTATTATTCCAGTATGGTCATGTCTCCTGGGGTCCAGGCCAGATTCATGCTGCAGAGAAGATCTAGTGAAGTAGCCTGTACTCTGCCCTGGGAGAGAGTTGAGCTCAGCGCGACCAGACCATATCACAGAGGGATTTAGAGATGAGCTGTAGTCACTGTAGGAATTATGTGTGTATCATGTGGAAAACATCAACAATTTACACAATCATTATATTTTTTCTATTAGCATTGTTTTGTACATTGCATTAGCTGTTTTCTCAGATGTCCTTCTGCCTTCCAGTGTTATTAATGATTTAGTACACAGTGGTATCCCATTTCTTCCTATTTACGCCAAGTTGATATTTTGTTGATATCTGATTATGTAATTGCCTCTGTCAATGTTTGTTAAATTTCTGCACCCTGCTTGTACTTTTCATTGAATGATTTGAATGGCTAAACTGTGCGAAGTGGAAAAACAGAGAGCCTGCTCTCAAATAGCTTTCTGCTAAGTTCAAGGGAAAATACAATAAGAATCTGTGAACTGTCTGAGTTTGTCTCATCTCAGGACTCTTGATGGCTTCAATATGCTCCTGTAAACTGAGAGTAAAAAGCTTACTGGGATGATTCTGAAGCTGGTCAATGCAGATTTTCAGTCATTGAAGTTGTTCAATTTTGAGCTTGACATGTTTTCCTGTAAATGTCATGTGTTTACGTACTGTAACAGGCCAGATCTTAAAGGAAAGCACCCAAAGACACACAAACAAACTCTCTCTCTCACACACACACACACACACACACACACACACACACACACACACACACACACACACACACACACACACACACACACACACACACACACACACACATACACACACACACACACACACACACACACACACACACACACACACACACACAGTAGTATTCACATCTTCAACGGTAGGCTGTTAATTAGGACCTGATTCATTTGCCATATGGTTCCAGCAGGCACTCCCTCCTCTCTAAACCTTTAATTTAACACTTAATTGCCAATCAAGACTAATTAAGAGGGAAGCTTGACAGGAGGACGGAAGTACTGTTGCACACTGTAGGTTTAGGATAACGATGAAGAGTGTATCTGAGTGTATATGCTGAACAAATGAAACACATTTATGTATTTGTATTTATGTGTGTATGTGTGTGTCAAGTTAAATCAAATTTTATTGGTCACATACATAGGGTTAGCAGATGTTATTGCGAGTGTAGAGAAGCTTGTGCTTCTAGTTCTGAAAGAGCAGCAACATCTAACATGTAATCTAACAATTCCACAACAACTACCTAATACACACAAATCTAAATAAAGGAATGGATTAAAAAGATATGAATATAATTATATGGATGAGCAATGACAGAGCAGCATAGGCAAGATGCAATAGATAGTTTAGAATACAGTATGTACATATGAGATGTATAATGCAAGATATGTAAACAGTATTAAAGTGGCTGTTTAACAGTCTGATGGCCTTGATATAGAAGCTGTTTTTCAGTCTCTCGGCCCCAGCTTTGATGCCCCTGTACTGACCTCACCTTCTGGATGGTAGTGGGGTGAACAGGCAGTGGCTCGGGTGGTTGTTGTCCTCGATGATCTTTTTGGCCATCCTGTGATGGTGCTGTAGGTGTCCTGGAGGGCAGGTACTTGATGTGTTGTGCAGACCGCACCACCCTCTGGAGAGCCCTGCAGTTGTGGGCAGTGCAGTTGCAGTACCAGGCGGTCATACAGCCCAACACAATGCTCTCAATTGTGCATCTATAAAAGTTTGTGAGGGTTTTGGGTGACAAGCCATATGTCTTCGCTGTTGTGCCTTCTTCACCACACTGTCTGTGTGGATGGACCATTTCAGTTTGTCTGTGATGTGTACGCCGATGAACTTAAAACTTTCCAACTTCTCCACTACTGTCCCGTCGACATGGATAGGGGGGTTCTTGTTAAAAGATTTTATGAAGGTTTAAGATAATTGATTATATAATTCTACCCGGAAACTTAACAATTAGGGATTAGAGGTTATGTAGCATGAACAATGAGTAATTAAAAATAATAAACACAGCTCCAACTAGGTTGGAGGGGGGAAGAAAGGAATGCATGTGTGTGCCTAACGAAAACAAAGAGGATCCGTAACCTATGTTTGAACCGACCCAGCTATAACTCTGGAGAGATAAGATAGGACAGGGAGAGCCCCTCCAGGTTTCCCATATCTGGGGAGGACTGGAACTGTCAGCTGAGTGGTAATAAACTCTGGGGAGACTTCAGGAGAAGAAGAGAGAATCCAAATCTTAGTGTGTATGTATGTGCGTAGGTTAGAATGGTATAAAAGGAACGTCTTTGTGAATGTACAGGGGAGCTCTCGCAAATAAACTTGGATCTGATCAATTGTGAGCTGGGGATTCTGTCTGTTTCATTTAAGACCAGAACTGTACAACCTCTGGGTAGCAGACAGATAAAGATCATTTAAATTTATGAACATTGATTACAAAATGACTTACCAATTTGGTCCTTCGAGCGGATTTCCAAAATCTGTCCCTGTCGTCCGAAGATAACACGCCGAAAACCGTGCACAGGCGGGTCGTTGACCAGTAAATTAAAGACCCGTCCCCTGAAATTGGGGTTCAATAACAGGCCGGTATATATCTAAGGTCGACAGAGACGGTGACGGAATCTCACGAACATTGCTTTTCCCAGCATACAAACAAGATCAGTAAAACTTTATTTGCGGATTTGGGGAATTGACGTTTGGGCTACATTTGGAGAATGACCCTTGTGTGGTTTAGACGTTGATTTTTAGAATCGATGGGGCATTCTGATCTGGTGACCTGTCTTTAGAATTTTGTGGAAAGAACCCTGATATAGTTAGTATTCTATGCAATTGGAAGACAGGAATTGGATTTAGAAGCCACCTAGGAATGGAAAGTCCTCAGTGACTAGTCCGAAATAACAGGAGGTGTCTGCACTACCAATGTAAACAAACTAATATTGAGATCTAAGCGGGAACCTGATCAAGAGTATATTAGTGGGTCGGTAAAGAGACGAGATATAGGGGGCCATTACAAATGAATGTAAACTATTTGTGAACTTAGGGAAACTAACGGAAAGGAGGTAAATACGTAGATTGTGAGAATATACCATAGGACAAAACTATAGTAAAGAAGCACACACATAGATCATAGAAGCACATACACCTAGATAGGGAGAATAAACATAGTAACTACGAAGTTAACTAACAATGGCCATTAAATCCTCAAAGGAGGTCCCGGAATTAATGGGATCTGAGAAATATATGCAGGGAAAAGATAAGAACAACGCCTATTTTAGCCCAAAATGGAGAAAGAAGTACAAATTTGAGAGAAGTCTAGATGTAGAAAAATTAGAACTAATGATAAAGTAGATACATAATAGATATGGAGATGAGACAGAAAAAGGTCAGATAGGTAGAAGCAAAGGATTGGGCGGCTGTAAAAGGAGACGGGACCCCAGGACAGGGGCAGCGGTGGTTTTACAGTGGGATGTAAATACAGAGACAATGAGAGAGAGAGTAAGGAGAATCCTCACTGGGGAAAAGCTTGGACCTTTAAATTAGGGCTATTTTCTGGGAATTGTCTCGGTGCCGGAGTTTGCGACTACAGACAATTATAATAGTAGGGTTGTTTGCGAGGAGGCTCCGTCATTCCAATAGTGATGGTGGTCGAGGGGTGGAACTCTTGCCTACGACTCGGGTTTGTATCTCAGCCTAGGCACAGATAGACTAAATTTCATTCTGAAAGTATTTATGTTTTGCCGCGAGAGATATGGTTGTTAGGGTGTTGTTAAGATAGAAACTGAACGTTTTAATAGCTTGTTTGGGTAAAATTGAAAGAAGGGATAAATGTAACTTTTTTCATAGATTGTTCTGGTTAAATTGAGAGACTAATTCATTCAAAATAATAGCGAAGCAAATTTGGATGCAAGACGGTGTCTGTTGCCTAAATGATCTGCTGGAATAATGTATTGAGAATTGAGTCGTATTTAAATTACTGAATCATAGAGGAGACAGTTACCTAAATCTAATGAATTCTAAATAATAACGGAGAGATAATTACGATAGTTGTGCCCATTGAATGTTTTTTATTGTTATGGATTGACTGACATAAGTTATACATTTAGCGAAGTACATGGTACTTTTACATTTTGGGGTAGAGAAAGTTTGAAAGTTTGGTTTTACTCTTACAATAGAATTAAAGCAGAACTCAGTTGGAGTAGGGGGTATATTTTTGCCTAGAGGCAGGAACAAGAGGGTTGGTTGCAGTGTTGTCAACTAATTTTCAGGGTAAGCTGCTGGAGGCAGGTTGATTTGTTGCTAAATGACGTTGTGATATGATTGCTTGATAACGTAAAACTGCGTCATTGCGTAGAATATACAATAGCGTTACTCAAATTGATTTGAAAGTTGTTCAGGTATAGACTCCCACTCTTTTCTGTACTTCTGGCAGTACAATTTAGGAGCGATGTTGGAGAGATGTTGATTGATGTTGTAAGTTCTGTTCAAGATCAAACATTTGTGACCAACTATATTCATTGGGTTTGGCTTGTCAAACCCGTATTACTGCTGCTGCAGTCAGCCAACAATTATTTGCAATTCGCTGAAGTTGCTGATGCCTGGGCACGGGCTGAGCGCCTGCTGCTGACGTCACTCAGAAGGCACTTTTGCAGCCAGGCAATGAGGTTGTGACTGAGGGTGTGACAGAGAAAATTGTTTGTGTCATTTAGAGGGAAAATGCGTGCATTATAGCTTTGAGTCACTTTTCAAAAGTTGCTAATAGTTCCAAATACATTTTTAAAAGTAGCTAAATTTGTCAGGGTAGTCTGAAAAGATGCTAAAACTAGCAACAAAATTGCTAGGTGGGCATCACTGGTTGGTGGTGCGCGAGAGGGAAGTCTGAGTAGTTGAATCTAAAAGTGTTGTGATAGTTCCCGGTTATTGATTTTTGGTTTGATTGTTTAGGTAACACCAGTGAATTTGAACAGGAAGTCAATATATTCTAAACATTATAATCTGTTTCCACTACGTGGAACCATGTCAGGTCGGTAAAGGGGATTGCAGGTTGAGTTAATTTTTATTTTACAGGAATGTCTTTCTTTGGAAATGTAATGTTATGTTTGTTTTTAGCCTTTGGGTTTGAGGAGATTTCTTGTTTCCTAGAGACACATATCTTAAAGGGGTACACTCACATATGGAATGTTAGAAGTTTTGTTTTCGTAGTTTTAATTAAACACGTGAATTCATTAGATAAAGGGTTCTTCAATTTGTCTAATATAGTAGGGAACACGACGGTAAAAGGGTGGTATGACTCTTGACCTCTATCATGGCTTTCCCTCGTGGGAGGGCCATTGGGATAAGGAATTTAAGGTAATTTGTGATACTAATTTTAAGGTAAATAGAGTAATTGATAATTATGAACGAGGTTATAGTTATTTGACATAGTTGTAATTTGAACCAATGAGAAGAAAGAAATGGCATAGGACTAAGGACTAAGGGCAGCTTTCCTTGGACTAAGGGCAGCTTTCTTGAGTCTCTCGTCCGATGGCCATAAGGATACAATAATTTCTCTTTGTGGAGGTTTCTAGAGTAGTAACTGTGATCTGATCATGTTATTTGAAACTTTGTTTTATCTTATGACCGGTAGTAGTATTATTGTATATAGTATATATATGACGCTCCGGGAGAATAGTGGGTAAAAAGAATCCCCGGCAGTGGAGGGACTCAAGGCCCTATATAGTCAACAATTAAAAATTGCTTTCCTCAGTGGAATGCGTCCCGAGATAAGCCGTCCCATTAAACAGAAATTAGTAGGGTGGGGGTAGCCGAGCTAGGAGAGGTGGAGAGATAAGCCATACCATTAAACAGAACTTAGTAGGGTGGGGCCGAGCAGCCGAGCTAAGAGAGGTGGAGAGATAAGCCGTACCATTAAACAGAACTTAGTAGGGTGGGGGCAGCCGAGCTAGGAGAGGTGGAGAGATAAGCCATACCATTAAACAGAACTTAGTAGGGTGGGGCCGAGCAGCCGAGCTAGGAGAGGTGGAGAGATAAGCCATACCATTAAACAGAACTTAGTAGGGTGGGGCGAGGCGAGCTATGAGAGGTGGAGAGATAAGCCATACCATTAAACAGAACTTAGTAGGGTGGGGGCGAGGCGAGCTATGAGAGGTGGAGAGATAAGCCATACCATTAAACAGAACTTAGTAGGGTGGGGCGAGGCGAGCTAGGAGAGGTGGAGAGATAAGCCGTACCATTAAACATAACTTAGTAGGGTGGGAGCAGCCGAGCTATGAGAGGTGGAGAGATAAGCCATACCATTAAACAGAACTTAGTAGGGTGGGGGCGAGGCGAGCTATGAGAGGTGGAGAGATAAGCCATACCATTAAACAGAACTTAGTATGGTGGGGCGAGGCGAGCTAGGAGAGGTGGAGAGATAAGCCGTACCATTAAACATAACTTAGTAGGGTGGGAGCAGCCGAGCTAGGAGAGGTGAAGAGATAAGCTGTACCATTAAACAGAACTTAGTAGGGTGGGAGCAGCCGAGCTAGGAGAGGTGGAGAGATAAGCCATAACATTAAACAGAACTTAGTAGGGTGGGCGAGCAGCTGAGCTAGGAGAGGTGGAGAGATAAGTCGTCCCATTAAACAGAACTTAGTAGGGTGGGGGCGAGCAGCCGAGCTAGGAGAGGTGGAGAGATAAGCCGTACCCCATTAAACAGAACTTAGTAGGGTGGGCGAGCAGCCGAGCTAGGAGAGGTGGAGAGATAAGCCGTACCATTAAACAGAACTTAGTAGGGTGGGAGCAGCCGAGCTAGGAGAGGTGGAGAGATAAGCCATACCATTAAACAGAACTTAGTAGGGTGGGGGCGAGGCGAGCTAGGAGAGGTGGAGAGATAAGCCGTACCATTAAACAGAACTTAGTAGGGTGGGCGAGCAGCCGAGCTAGGAGAGGTGGAGAGATAAGCCGTACCATTAAACAGAACTTAGTAGGGTGGGAGCAGCCGAGCTAGGAGAGGTGGAGAGATAAGCCATACCATTAAACAGAACTTAGTAGGGTGGGGCCGAGCAGCCGAGCTAGGAGAGGTGGAGAGATAAGCCATACCATTAAACAGAACTTAGTAGGGTGGGGCGAGGTGAGCTAGGAGAGGTGGAGAGATAAGCCGTACCATTAAACATAACTTAGTAGGGTGGGAGCAGCCGAGCTATGAGAGGTGGAGAGATAAGCCATACCATTAAACAGAACTTAGTAGGGTGGGGGCGAGGCGAGCTATGAGAGGTGGAGAGATAAGCCATACCATTAAACAGAACTTAGTAGGGTGGGGCGAGGCGAGCTAGGAGAGGTGGAGAGATAAGCCGTACCATTAAACATAACTTAGTAGGGTGGGAGCAGCCGAGCTAGGAGAGTTGGAGAGATAAGCCATACCATTAAACAGAACCTAGTAGGGTGGGCGAGCAGCTGAGCTAGGAGAGGTGGAGAGATAAGTCGTCCCATTAAACAGAACTTAGTAGGGTGGGGGCGAGCAGCCGAGCTAGGAGACGTGGAGAGATATGCCGTACCATTAAACAGAACTTAGTAGGGTGGGCGAGCAGCCGAGCTAGGAGAGGTGGAGAGATAAGTCGTCCCATTAAACAGAACTTAGTAGGGTGGGGGCGAGCAGCCGAGCTAGGAGAGGTGGAGAGATAAGCCGTACCCCATTAAACAGAACTTAGTAGGGTGGGGGCGAGGCGAGCTATGAGAGGTGGAGAGATAAGCCATACCATTAAACAGAACTTAGTAGGGTGGGGCGAGGCGAGCTAGGAGAGGTGGAGAGATAAGCCGTACCATTAAACATAACTTAGTAGGGTGGGAGCAGCCGAGCTAGGAGAGTTGGAGAGATAAGCCATACCATTAAACAGAACCTAGTAGGGTGGGCGAGCAGCTGAGCTAGGAGAGGTGGAGAGATAAGTCGTCCCATTAAACAGAACTTAGTAGGGTGGGGGCGAGCAGCCGAGCTAGGAGACGTGGAGAGATATGCCGTACCATTAAACAGAACTTAGTAGGGTGGGCGAGCAGCTGAGCTAGGAGAGGTGGAGAGATAAGTCGTCCCATTAAACAGAACTTAGTAGGGTGGGGGCGAGCAGCCGAGCTAGGAGAGGTGGAGAGATAAGCCGTACCCCATTAAACAGAACTTAGTAGGGTGGGCGAGCAGCCGAGCTAGGAGAGGTGGAGAGATAAGCCGTACCATTAAACAGAACTTAGTAGGGTGGGAGCAGCCGAGCTAGGAGAGGTGGAGAGATAAGCCATACCATTAAACAGAACTTAGTAGGGTGGGGGCGAGGCGAGCTAGGAGAGGTGGAGAGATAAGCCGTACCATTAAACAGAACTTAGTAGGGTGGGCGAGCAGCCGAGCTAGGAGAGGTGGAGAGATAAGCCGTACCATTAAACAGAACTTAGTAGGGTGGGAGCAGCCGAGCTAGGAGAGGTGGAGAGATAAGCCATACCATTAAACAGAACTTAGTAGGGTGGGGCCGAGCAGCCGAGCTAGGAGAGGTGGAGAGATAAGCCATACCATTAAACAGAACTTAGTAGGGTGGGGCGAGGCGAGCTAGGAGAGGTGGAGAGATAAGCCGTACCATTAAACATAACTTAGTAGGGTGGGAGCAGCCGAGCTATGAGAGGTGGAGAGATAAGCCATACCATTAAACAGAACTTAGTAGGGTGGGGGCGAGGCGAGCTATGAGAGGTGGAGAGATAAGCCATACCATTAAACAGAACTTAGTAGGGTGGGGCGAGGCGAGCTAGGAGAGGTGGAGAGATAAGCCGTACCATTAAACATAACTTAGTAGGGTGGGAGCAGCCGAGCTAGGAGAGTTGGAGAGATAAGCCATACCATTAAACAGAACCTAGTAGGGTGGGCGAGCAGCTGAGCTAGGAGAGGTGGAGAGATAAGTCGTCCCATTAAACAGAACTTAGTAGGGTGGGGGCGAGCAGCCGAGCTAGGAGACGTGGAGAGATATGCCGTACCATTAAACAGAACTTAGTAGGGTGGGCGAGCAGCCGAGCTAGGAGAGGTGGAGAGATAAGCCGTACCATTAAACAGAACTTAGTAGGGTGGGCGAGCAGCCGAGCTAGGAGAGGTGGAGAGATAAGCCATACCATTAAACAGAACTTAGTAGGGTGGGGCCGAGCAGCCGAGCTAAGAGAGGTGGAGAGATAAGCCGTACCATTAAACAGAACTTAGTAGGGTGGGGGCAGCCGAGCTAGGAGAGGTGGAGAGATAAGCCATACCATTAAACAGAACTTAGTAGGGTGGGGCCGAGCAGCCGAGCTAGGAGAGGTGGAGAGATAAGCCATACCATTAAACAGAACTTAGTAGGGTGGGGCGAGGCGAGCTAGGAGAGGTGGAGAGATAAGCCGTACCATTAAACATAACTTAGTAGGGTGGGAGCATCCGAGCTATGAGAGGTGGAGAGATAAGCCATACCATTAAACAGAACTTAGTAGGGTGGGCGAGCAGCTGAGCTAGGAGAGGTGGAGAGATAAGTCGTCCCATTAAACAGAACTTAGTAGGGTGGGAGCAGCCGAGCTATGAGAGGTGGAGAGATAAGCCATACCATTAAACAGAACTTAGTAGGGTGGGGGCGAGGCGAGCCATGAGAGGTGGAGAGATAAGCCATACCATTAAACAGAACTTAGTAGGGTGGGGCGAGGCGAGCTAGGAGAGGTGGAGAGATAAGCCGTACCATTAAACATAACTTAGTAGGGTGTTAGCAGCCGAGCTAGGAGAGTTGGAGAGATAAGCCATACCATTAAACATAACTTAGTAGGGTGGGCGAGCAGCTGAGCTAGGAGAGGTGGAGAGATAAGTCGTCCCATTAAACAGAACTTAGTAGGGTGGGGGCGAGCAGCCGAGCTAGGAGACGTGGAGAGATAAGCCGTACCATTAAACAGAACTTAGTAGGGTGGGCGAGCAGCCGAGCTAGGAGAGGTGGAGAGATAAGCCGTACCATTAAACATAACTTAGTAGGGTGGGAGCAGCCGAGCTATGAGAGGTGGAGAGATAAGCCATACCATTAAACAGAACTTAGTAGGGTGGGGGCGAGGCGAGCTATGAGAGGTGGAGAGATAAGCCATACCATTAAACAGAACTTAGTAGGGTGGGGCGAGGCGAGCTAGGAGAGGTGGAGAGATAAGCCGTACCATTAAACATAACTTAGTAGGGTGGGAGCAGCCGAGCTAGGAGAGTTGGAGAGATAAGCCATACCATTAAACAGAACCTAGTAGGGTGGGCGAGCAGCTGAGCTAGGAGAGGTGGAGAGATAAGTCGTCCCATTAAACAGAACTTAGTAGGGTGGGGGCGAGCAGCCGAGCTAGGAGACGTGGAGAGATATGCCGTACCATTAAACAGAACTTAGTAGGGTGGGCGAGCAGCCGAGCTAGGAGAGGTGGAGAGATAAGCCGTACCATTAAACAGAACTTAGTAGGGTGGGCGAGCAGCCGAGCTAGGAGAGGTGGAGAGATAAGCCATACCATTAAACAGAACTTAGTAGGGTGGGGCCGAGCAGCCGAGCTAAGAGAGGTGGAGAGATAAGCCGTACCATTAAACAGAACTTAGTAGGGTGGGGGCAGCCGAGCTAGGAGAGGTGTAGAGATAAGCCATACCATTAAACAGAACTTAGTAGGGTGGGGCCGAGCAGCCGAGCTAGGAGAGGTGGAGAGATAAGCCATACCATTAAACAGAACTTAGTAGGGTGGGGCGAGGCGAGCTAGGAGAGGTGGAGAGATAAGCCGTACCATTAAACATAACTTAGTAGGGTGGGAGCATCCGAGCTATGAGAGGTGGAGAGATAAGCCATACCATTAAACAGAACTTAGTAGGGTGGGCGAGCAGCTGAGCTAGGAGAGGTGGAGAGATAAGTCGTCCCATTAAACAGAACTTAGTAGGGTGGGAGCAGCCGAGCTATGAGAGGTGGAGAGATAAGCCATACCATTAAACAGAACTTAGTAGGGTGGGGGCGAGGCGAGCTATGAGAGGTGGAGAGATAAGCCATACCATTAAACAGAACTTAGTAGGGTGGGGCGAGGCGAGCTAGGAGAGGTGGAGAGATAAGCCGTACCATTAAACATAACTTAGTAGGGTGTTAGCAGCCGAGCTAGGAGAGTTGGAGAGATAAGCCATACCATTAAACAGAACTTAGTAGGGTGGGCGAGCAGCTGAGCTAGGAGAGGTGGAGAGATAAGTCGTCCCGTTAAACAGAACTTAGTAGGGTGGGGGCGAGCAGCCGAGCTAGGAGACGTGGAGAGATAAGCCGTACCATTAAACAGAACTTAGTAGGGTGGGCGAGCAGCCGAGCTAGGAGAGGTGGAGAGATAAGCCGTACCATTAAACAGAACTTAGTAGGGTGGGAGCAGCCGAGCTAGGAGAGGTGGAGAGATAAGCCATACCATTAAACAGAACTTAGTAGGGTGGGGCGAGGCGAGCTAGGAGAGGTGGAGAGATAAGCCGTACCATTAAACATAACTTAGTAGGGTGGGAGCAGCCGAGCTATGAGAGGTGGAGAGATAAGCCATACCATTAAACAGAACTTAGTAGGGTGGGGCGAGGCGAGCTAGGAGAGGTGGAGAGATAAGCCGTACCATTAAACATAACTTAGTAGGGTGTTAGCAGCCGAGCTAGGAGAGTTGGAGAGATAAGCCATACCATTAAACAGAACTTAGTAGGGTGGGCGAGCAGCTGAGCTAGGAGAGGTGGAGAGATAAGTCGTCCCATTAAACAGAACTTAGTAGGGTGGGGGCGAGCAGCCGAGCTAGGAGACGTGGAGAGATAAGCCGTACCATTAAACAGAACTTAGTAGGGTGGGCGAGCAGCCGAGCTAGGAGAGGTGGAGAGATAAGCCGTACCATTAAACAGAACTTAGTAGGGTGGGAGCAGCCGAGCTAGGAGAGGTGGAGAGATAAGCCATACCATTAAACAGAACTTAGTAGGGTGGGGCGAGGCGAGCTAGGAGAGGTGGAGAGATAAGCCGTACCATTAAACATAACTTAGTAGGGTGGGAGCAG
Organism: Oncorhynchus mykiss; assembly: GCF_013265735.2. Classification (NCBI taxonomy): domain Eukaryota; kingdom Metazoa; phylum Chordata; class Actinopteri; order Salmoniformes; family Salmonidae; genus Oncorhynchus; species Oncorhynchus mykiss. The sequence continues at coordinate 77,417,347 of NC_048572.1, forward strand.
CCGAGCTATGAGAGGTGGAGAGATAAGCCATACCATTAAACAGAACTTAGTAGGGTGGGGGCGAGGCGAGCTATGAGAGGTGGAGAGATAAGCCATACCATTAAACAGAACTTAGTAGGGTGGGGCGAGGCGAGCTAGGAGAGGTGGAGAGATAAGCCGTACCATTAAACATAACTTAGTAGGGTGGGAGCAGCCGAGCTAGGAGAGTTGGAGAGATAAGCCATACCATTAAACAGAACTCAGTAGGGTGGGCGAGCAGCTGAGCTAGGAGAGGTGGAGAGATAAGTCGTCCTATTAAACAGAACTTAGTAGGGTGGGGGCGAGCAGCCGAGCTAGGAGACGTGGAGAGATAAGCCGTACCATTAAACAGAACTTAGTAGGGTGGGCGAGCAGCCGAGCTAGGAGAGGTGGAGAGATAAGCCGTACCATTAAACAGAACTTAGTAGGGTGGGAGCAGCCGAGCTAGGAGAGGTGGAGAGATAAGCCATACCATTAAACAGAACTTAGTAGGGTGGGGGCGAGGCGAGCTAGGAGAGGTGGAGAGATAAGCCGTACCATTAAACAGAACTTAGTAGGGTGGGGGCGAGGCGAGCTAGGAGAGGTGGAGAGATAAGCCGTACCATTAAACAGAACTTAGTAGGGTGGGAGCAGCCGAGCTAGGAGAGGTGGAGAGATAAGCCATACCATTAAACAGAACTTAGTAGGGTGGGGGCGAGGCGAGCTAGGAGAGGTGGAGAGATAAGCTGTCCCATTAAACAGAACTTAGTAGGGTGGGGGCGAGCAGCTGAGCTAGGAGAGGTGGAGAGATAAGCAATACCATTAAACAGAACTTATTAGGGTGGGGCCGAGCTAGGAGAGGTGGAGAGATAAGCCGTCCCATTAAACAGAACTTAGTAGGGTGGGGGCGAGGCGAGCTAGGAGAGGTGGAGAGATAAGCCGTCCCATTAAACAGAACTTAGTAGGGTGGGGGCGAGGCGAGCTAGGAGAGGTGGAGAGATAAGCCATACCATAAAACAGAACTTAGTAGGGTGGGGCTGAGCTAGGAGAGGTGGAGAGATAAGCCGTACCATTAAAAATAACTTAGTAGGGTGGGGGCGAGGCGAGCTAGGAGAGGTGGAGAGATAAGCCGTCCCATTAAACAGAACTTAGTAGGGTGGGGGCGAGCAGCCGAGCTAGGAGAGGTGGAGAGATAAGCCATACCATTAAACAGAACTTAGTAGGCTGGGGGCGAGCAGCCGAGCTAGGAGAGATGGAGAGATAAGCCGTCCCATTAAACAGAACTTAGTAGGGTGGGGGCGAGCAGACGAGCTAGGAGAGGTGGAGAGATAAGCCGTACCATTAAACAGAACTTAGTAGGGTGGGGGCGAGCAGCTGATTTAGGAGAGGTGGAGAGATAAGCCATACCATTAAACAGAACTTAGTAGGGTGGGGCCTAGCAGCCGAGCTAGGAGAGGTGGAGAGATACGCCATACCATTAAACAGAACTTAGTAAGGTGGGGGCGAGGCGAGCTATGAGAGGTGGAGAGATAAGCCATACCATTAAACAGAACTTAGTAGGGTGGGAGCAGACGAGCTAGGAGAGTTGGAGAGATAAGCCGTACCATTAAACAGAACTTAGTAGGGTGGGATCAGCTGAGCTAGGAGAGGTGGAGAGATAAGCTGTCCCATTAAACAGAACTTAGTAGGGTGGGGGCGAGCAGCTGAGCTAGGAGAGGTGGAGAGATAAGCTGTACCATTAAACAGAACTTAGTAGGGTGGGGGCGAGCTAGGAGAGGTGGAGAGATAAGCCGTTCGATTAAACAGAACTTAGTAGGGTGGGGGCGAGCAGCCGAGCTAGGAGAGGTGGAGAGATAAGCCGTCCCATTAAACAGAACTTAGTAGGGTGGGGGCGAGCAGCTGAGCTAGGAGAGGTGGAGAGATAAGCCATAACATTAAACAGAACTTAGTAGGGTGGGGGCGAGCAGCTGAGCTAGGAGAGGTGGAGAGATAAGCCGTCCCATTAAACAGAACTTAGTAGGGTGGGAGCAGCCGAGCTAGGAGAGGTGGAGAGATAAGCCATACCATTAAACAGAACTTAGTAGGGTGGGGGCGAGCAGCTGAGCTAGGAGAGGTGGAGAGATAAGCCATACCATTAAACAGAACTTAGTAGGGTGGGGGCGAGCAGCTGAGCTAGTAGAGGTGGAGAGATAAGCCGTACCATTAAACAGAACTTAGTAGGGTGGGAGCAGCCGAGCTAGGAGAGGTGGAGAGATAAGCCGTCCCATTAAACATAACTTAGTAGGGTGGGGGCGAGCTAGGAGAGGTGGAGAGATAAGCCATACCATTAAACAGAACTTAGTAGGGTGTGAGCAGCTGAGCTAGGAGAGGTGGAGAGATAAGCCGTACCATTAAACAGAACTTAGTAGGGTGGGGGCGAGGCGAGCTAGGAGAGGTGGAGAGATAAGCCGTACCATTAAACAGAACTTAGTAGGGTGGGGGCGAGCAGCCGAGCTAGGAGAGGTGGAGAGATAAGCCATACCATTAAACAGAACTTAGTAGGCTGGGGGCGAGCAGCCGAGCTAGGAGAGATGGAGAGATAAGCCGTCCCATTAAACAGAACTTAGTAGGGTGGGAGCGAGCAGACGAGCTAGGAGAGGTGGAGAGATAAGCCGTACCATTAAACAGAACTTAGTAGGGTGGGGGCGAGCAGCTGATTTAGGAGAGGTGGAGAGATAAGCCATACCATTAAACAGAACTTAGTAGGGTGGGGCCTAGCAGCCGAGCTAGGAGAGGTGGAGAGATAAGCCATACCATTAAACAGAACTTAGTAAGGTGGGGGCGAGCAGCTGAGCTAGGAGAGGTGGAGAGATAAGTCGTCCCATTAAACAGAACTTAGTAGGGTGGGGGCGAGCAGCCGAGCTAGGAGACGTGGAGAGATAAGCCGTACCATTAAACAGAACTTAGTAGGGTGGGGGCGAGGCGAGCTATGAGAGGTGGAGAGATAAGCCATACCATTAAACAGAACTTAGTAGGGTGGGGCGAGGCGAGCTAGGAGAGGTGGAGAGATAAGCCGTACCATTAAACATAACTTAGTAGGGTGGGAGCAGCCGAGCTAGGAGAGTTGGAGAGATAAGCCATACCATTAAACAGAACTTAGTAGGGTGGGCGAGCAGCTGAGCTAGGAGAGGTGGAGAGATAAGTCGTCCCATTAAACAGAACTTAGTAGGGTGGGGGCGAGCAGCCGAGCTAGGAGACGTGGAGAGATAAGCCGTACCATTAAACAGAACTTAGTAGGGTGGGCGAGCAGCCGAGCTAGGAGAGGTGGAGAGATAAGCCGTACCATTAAACAGAACTTAGTAGGGTGGGAGCAGCCGAGCTAGGAGAGGTGGAGAGATAAGCCATACCATTAAACAGAACTTAGTAGGGTGGGGGCGAGGCGAGCTAGGAGAGGTGGAGAGATAAGCCGTACCATTAAACAGAACTTAGTAGGGTGGGGGCGAGGCGAGCTAGGAGAGGTGGAGAGATAAGCCGTACCATTAAACAGAACTTAGTAGGGTGGGAGCAGCCGAGCTAGGAGAGGTGGAGAGATAAGCCATACCATTAAACAGAACTTAGTAGGGTGGGGGCGAGGCGAGCTAGGAGAGGTGGAGAGATAAGCTGTCCCATTAAACAGAACTTAGTAGGGTGGGGGCGAGCAGCTGAGCTAGGAGAGGTGGAGAGATAAGCCATACCATTAAACAGAACTTATTAGGGTGGGGCCGAGCTAGGAGAGGTGGAGAGATAAGCCGTCCCATTAAACAGAACTTAGTAGGGTGGGGGCGAGGCGAGCTAGGAGAGGTGGAGAGATAAGCCGTCCCATTAAACAGAACTTAGTAGGGTGGGGGCGAGGTGAGCTAGGAGAGGTGGAGAGATAAGCCATACCATAAAACAGAACTTAGTAGGGTGGGGCTGAGCTAGGAGAGGTGGAGAGATAAGCCGTACCATTAAAAATAACTTAGTAGGGTGGGGGCGAGGCGAGCTAGGAGAGGTGGAGAGATAAGCCGTACCATTAAACAGAACTTAGTAGGGTGGGGGCGAGCAGCCGAGCTAGGAGAGGTGGAGAGATAAGCCATACCATTAAACAGAACTTAGTAGGCTGGGGGCGAGCAGCCGAGCTAGGAGAGATGGAGAGATAAGCCGTCCCATTAAACAGAACTTAGTAGGGTGGGAGCGAGCAGACGAGCTAGGAGAGGTGGAGAGATAAGCCGTACCATTAAACAGAACTTAGTAGGGTGGGGGCGAGCAGCTGATTTAGGAGAGGTGGAGAGATAAGCCATACCATTAAACAGAACTTCGTAGGGTGGGGCCTAGCAGCCGAGCTAGGAGAGGTGGAGAGATAAGCCATACCATTAAACAGAACTTAGTAAGGTGGGGGCGAGCAGCTGAGCTAGGAGAGGTGGAGAGATAAGTCGTCCCATTAAACAGAACTTAGTAGGGTGGGGGCGAGCAGCCGAGCTAGGAGACGTGGAGAGATAAGCCGTACCATTAAACAGAACTTAGTAGGGTGGGGGCGAGGCGAGCTATGAGAGGTGGAGAGATAAGCCATACCATTAAACAGAACTTAGTAGGGTGGGGCGAGGCGAGCTAGGAGAGGTGGAGAGATAAGCCGTACCATTAAACATAACTTAGTAGGGTGGGAGCAGCCGAGCTAGGAGAGTTGGAGAGATAAGCCATACCATTAAACAGAACTTAGTAGGGTGGGCGAGCAGCTGAGCTAGGAGAGGTGGAGAGATAAGTCGTCCCATTAAACAGAACTTAGTAGGGTGGGGGCGAGCAGCCGAGCTAGGAGACGTGGAGAGATAAGCCGTACCATTAAACAGAACTTAGTAGGGTGGGCGAGCAGCCGAGCTAGGAGAGGTGGAGAGATAAGCCGTACCATTAAACAGAACTTAGTAGGGTGGGAGCAGCCGAGCTAGGAGAGGTGGAGAGATAAGCCATACCATTAAACAGAACTTAGTAGGGTGGGGGCGAGGCGAGCTAGGAGAGGTGGAGAGATAAGCCGTACCATTAAACAGAACTTAGTAGGGTGGGGGCGAGGCGAGCTAGGAGAGGTGGAGAGATAAGCCGTACCATTAAACAGAACTTAGTAGGGTGGGAGCAGCCGAGCTAGGAGAGGTGGAGAGATAAGCCATACCATTAAACAGAACTTAGTAGGGTGGGGGCGAGGCGAGCTAGGAGAGGTGGAGAGATAAGCTGTCCCATTAAACAGAACTTAGTAGGGTGGGGGCGAGCAGCTGAGCTAGGAGAGGTGGAGAGATAAGCCATACCATTAAACAGAACTTATTAGGGTGGGGCCGAGCTAGGAGAGGTGGAGAGATAAGCCGTCCCATTAAACAGAACTTAGTAGGGTGGGGGCGAGGCGAGCTAGGAGAGGTGGAGAGATAAGCCGTCCCATTAAACAGAACTTAGTAGGGTGGGGGCGAGGTGAGCTAGGAGAGGTGGAGAGATAAGCCATACCATAAAACAGAACTTAGTAGGGTGGGGCTGAGCTAGGAGAGGTGGAGAGATAAGCCGTACCATTAAAAATAACTTAGTAGGGTGGGGGCGAGGCGAGCTAGGAGAGGTGGAGAGATAAGCCGTCCCATTAAACAGAACTTAGTAGGGTGGGAGCAGACGAGCTAGGAGAGTTGGAGAGATAAGCCGTACCATTAAACAGAACTTAGTAGGGTGGGATCAGCTGAGCTAGGAGAGGTGGAGAGATAAGCTGTCCCATTAAACAGAACTTAGTAGGGTGGGGGCGAGCAGCTGAGCTAGGAGAGGTGGAGAGATAAGCTGTACCATTAAACAGAACTTAGTAGGGTGGGGGCGAGCTAGGAGAGGTGGAGAGATAAGCCATTCGATTAAACAGAACTTAGTAGGGTGGGGGCGAGCAGCCGAGCTAGGAGAGGTGGAGAGATAAGCCGTCCCATTAAACAGAACTTAGTAGGGTGGGGGCGAGCAGCTGAGCTAGGAGAGGTGGAGAGATAAGCCATAACATTAAACAGAACTTAGTAGGGTGGGGGCGAGCAGCTGAGCTAGGAGAGGTGGAGAGATAAGCCGTCCCATTAAACAGAACTTAGTAGGGTGGGAGCAGCCGAGCTAGGAGAGGTGGAGAGATAAGCCGTACCATTAAACAGAACTTAGTAGGGTGGGGGCGAGCAGCTGAGCTAGGAGAGGTGGAGAGATAAGCCATACCATTAAACAGAACTTAGTAGGGTGGGGGCGAGCAACTGAGCTAGGAGAGGTGGAGAGATAAGCCGTACCATTAAACAGAACTTAGTAGGGTGGGAGCAGCCGAGCTAGGAGAGGTGGAGAGATAAGCCATACCATTAAACAGAACTTAGTAGGGTGGGAGCAGCCGAGCTAGGAGAGGTGGAGAGATAAGCCGTCCCATTAAACAGAACTTAGTAGGGTGGGGGCGAGCTAGGAGAGGTGGAGAGATAAGCCGTACCATTAAACAGAACTTAGTAGGGTGGGAGCAGCTGAGCTAGGAGAGGTGGAGAGATAAGCCATACCATTAAACAGAACTTAGTAGGGTGGGGGCGAGCAGCCGAGCTAGGAGAGGTGGAGAGATAAGCCATACCATTAAACAGAACTTAGTAGGCTGGGGGCGAGCAGCCGAGCTAGGAGAGATGGAGAGATAAGCCGTCCCATTAAACAGAACTTAGTAGGGTGGGGGCGAGCAGACGAGCTAGGAGAGGTGGAGAGATAAGCCGTACCATTAAACAGAACTTAGTAGGGTGGGGGCGAGCAGCTGATTTAGGAGAGGTGGAGAGATAAGCCATACCATTAAACAGAACTTAGTAGGGTGGGGCCTAGCAGCCGAGCTAGGAGAGGTGGAGAGATAAGCCATACCATTAAACAGAACTTAGTAAGGTGGGGGCGAGGCGAGCTATGAGAGGTGGAGAGATAAGCCATACCATTAAACTGAACTTAGTAGGGTGGGAGCAGACGAGCTAGGAGAGTTGGAGAGATAAGCCGTACCATTAAACAGAACTTAGTAGGGTGGGATCAGCTGAGCTAGGAGAGGTGGAGAGATAAGCTGTCCCATTAAACAGAACTTAGTAGGGTGGGGGCGAGCAGCTGAGCTAGGAGAGGTGGAGAGATAAGCTGTACCATTAAACAGAACTTAGTAGGGTGGGGGCGAGCTAGGAGAGGTGGAGAGATAAGCCGTTCGATTAAACAGAACTTAGTAGGGTGGGGGCGAGCAGCCGAGCTAGGAGAGGTGGAGAGATAAGCCGTCCCATTAAACAGAACTTAGTAGGGTGGGGGCGAGCAGCTGAGCTAGGAGAGGTGGAGAGATAAGCCATAACATTAAACAGAACTTAGTAGGGTGGGGGCGAGCAGCTGAGCTAGGAGAGGTGGAGAGATAAGCCGTCCCATTAAACAGAACTTAGTATGGTGGGAGCAGCCGAGCTAGGAGAGGTGGAGAGATAAGCCGTACCATTAAACAGAACTTAGTAGGGTGGGGGCGAGCAGCTGAGCTAGGAGAGGTGGAGAGATAAGCCATACCATTAAACAGAACTTAGTAGGGTGGGGGCGAGCAGCTGAGCTAGGAGAGGTGGAGAGATAAGCCGTACCATTAAACAGAACTTAGTAGGGTGGGAGCAGCCGAGCTAGGAGAGGTGGATAGATAAGCCATACCATTAAACAGAACTTAGTAGGGTGGGAGCAGCCGAGCTAGGAGAGGTGGAGAGATAAGCCGTCCCATTAAACAGAACTTAGTAGGGTGGGGGCGAGCTAGGAGAGGTGGAGAGATAAGCCGTACCATTAAACAGAACTTAGTAGGGTGGGAGCAGCTGAGCTAGGAGAGGTGGAGAGATAAGCCGTACCATTAAACAGAACTTAGTAGGGTGGGGGCGAGGCGAGCTAGGAGAGGTGGAGAGATAAGCCGTACCATTAAACAGAACTTAGTAGGGTGGGAGCAGCCGAGCTAGGAGAGGTGGAGAGATAAGCCGTCCCATTAAACAGAACTTAGTAGGGTGGGGGCGAGCTAGGAGAGGTGGAGAGATAAGCCATAACATTAAACAGAACTTAGTAGGTTGGGAGCAGCCGAGCTAGGAGAGGTGGAGAGATAAGCCGTACCATTAAACAGAACTTAGTAGGGTGGGGGCGAGGCGAGCTAGGAGAGGTGGAGAGATAAGCCGTACCATTAAACATAACTTATTAGGGTGGGTGCGAGGCGAGCTAGGAGAGGTGGAGAGATAAGCCGTACCATTAAACAGAACTTAGTAGGTTGGGAGCAGCCGAGCTAGGAGAGGTGGAGAGATAAGCCGTACCATTAAACAGAACTTAGTAGGGTGGGGGCGAGCTAGGAGAGGTGGAGAGATAAGCCGTACCATTAAACAGAACTTAGTAGGGTGGGAGCAGCTGAGCTAGGAGAGGTGGAGAGATAAGCCGTACCATTAAACAGAACTTAGTAGGGTGGGGGCGAGGCGAGCTAGGAGAGGTGGAGAGATAAGCCGTACCATTAAACAGAACTTAGTAGGGTGGGAGCAGCCGAGCTAGGAGAGGTGGAGAGATAAGCCGTCCCATTAAACAGAACTTAGTAGGGTGGGGGCGAGCTAGGAGAGGTGGAGAGATAAGCCATAACATTAAACAGAACTTAGTAGGTTGGGAGCAGCCGAGCTAGGAGAGGTGGAGAGATAAGCCGTACCATTAAACAGAACTTAGTAGGGTGGGGGCGAGGCGAGCTAGGAGAGGTGGAGAGATAAGCCGTACCATTAAACATAACTTATTAGGGTGGGTGCGAGGCGAGCTAGGAGAGGTGGAGAGATAAGCCGTACCATTAAACAGAACTTAGTAGGTTGGGAGCAGCCGAGCTAGGAGAGGTGGAGAGATAAGCCGTACCATTAAACAGAACTTAGTAGGGTGGGGGCGAGGCGAGCTAGGAGAGGTGGAGAGATAAGCCGTACCATTAAACAGAACTTAGTAGGGTGGGGGCGAGGCGAGCTATGATTGGTGGAGAGATAAGCCGTACCATTAAACAGAACTTAGTAGGGTGGGGGCGAGGCGAGCTAGGAGAGGTGGAGAGATAAGCCGTACCATTAAACAGAACATAGTAGGGTGGGGGCGAGCAGCCGAGCTAGGAGAGGTGGAGAGATAAGCCATACCATTAAACAGAACTTAGTAGTGTGGGGGCGAGCAGCTGAACTAGGAGAGGTGGAGAGATAAGCCGTACCATTAAACAGAACTTAGTAGGTTGTGGGCGAGCAGCTGAGCTAGGAGAGGTGGAGAGATAAGCCATACCATTAAACAGAACTTAGTAGGGTGGGGGCGAGGCGAGCTATGAGAGGTGGAGAGATAAGCCATACCATTAAACAGAACTTAGTAAGGTGGGGGCGAGGCGAGCTATGAGAGGTGGAGAGATAAGCTGTACCATTAAACAGAACTTAGTAGGGTGGGAGCAGCTGAGCTAGGAGAGGTGGAGAGATAAGCTGTGCAAAAAAACAGAACTTAGTAGGGTGGGGGCGAGCAGCCGAGCTAAGAGAGGTGGAGAGATAAGCTGTACCATTAAACAGAACTTAGTAGGGTGGGGGCGAGCTAGGAGAGGTGGAGAGATAAGCCATCCCATTAAACAGAACTTAGTAGGGTGGGGGCGAGCTAGGAGAGGTGGAGAGATAAGCCGTCCCATTAAACAGAAATTAGTAGGGTGGGGGCGAGCAGCCGAGCTAGGAGAGGTGGAGAGATAAGCTGTACCATTAAACAGAACTTAGTAGGGTGGGGGCGAGCTAGGAGAGGTGGAGAGATAAGCCGTCCCATTAAGCAGAACTTAGTAGGGTGGGGGCGAGCAGCCGAGCTAGGAGAGGTGGAGAGATAAGCCGTACCATTAAACATAACTTAGTAGGGTGGGGGCGAGCAGCCGAGCTAGGAGAGGTGGAGAGATAAGCCGTACCATCAAACAGAACTTAGTAGGGTGGGGGCGAGGCGAGCTATGAGAGGTGGAGAGATAATCCGTACCATTAAACAGAACTTAGTAGGGTGGGGGCGAGCAGCTGAGCTAGGAGAGGTGGAGAGATAAGCCGTACCATTAAACAGAACTTAGTAGGGTGGGCGAGCAGCCGAGCTAGGAGGGGTGGAGAGATAAGCCGTACCATTAAACAGAACTTAGTAGGGTGGGAGCAGCTGAGCTAGGAGAGGTGGAGAGATAAGCCGTACCATTAAACAGAACTTAGTAGGGTGGGGGCGAGGCGAGCTAGGAGAGGTGGAGAGATAAGCCGTACCATCAAACAGAACTTAGTAGGGTGGGAGCAGCCGAGCTAGGAGAGGTGGAGAGATAAGCCGTACCATTAAACAGAACTTAGTAGGGTGGGGGCGAGGCGAGCTAGGAGAGGTGGAGAGATAAGCCGTACCATTAAACAGAACTTAGTAGGGTGGGGGCGAGCAGCCGAGCTAGGAGAGGTGGAGAGATAAGCCATACCATTAAACAGAACTTAGTAGGGTGGGGGCGAGCAGCTGAGCTAGGAGAGGTGGAGAGATAAGCCGTACCATTAAACAGAACTTAGTAGGGTGGGGGCGAGTTGAGCTAGGAGAGGTGGAGAGATAAGCCGTACCATTAAACAGAACTTAGTAGGGTGGGGGCGAGCAGCCGAGCTATGAGAGGTGGAGAGATAAGCCATACCATTAAACAGAACTTAGTAGGGTGGGTGCGAGGCGAGCTATGAGAGGTGGAGAGATAAGCCATAACATTAAACAGAACTTAGTAGGGTGGGAGCAGCCGAGCTAGGAGAGGTGGATAGATAAGCCATACCATTAAACATAACTTAGTAGGGTGGGAGCAGCCGAGCTAGGAGAGGTGGAGAGATAAGCCATACCATTAAACAGAACTTAGTAGGGTGGGGGCGAGCAGCCGAGCTAGGAGAGGTGGAGAGATAAGCCGTCCCATTAAACAGAACTTAGTAGTGTGGGGGCGAGCTAGGAGAGGTGGAGAGATAAGCTGTACCATTAAACAGAACTTAGTAGGGTGGGGGCGAGCTAGGAGAGGTGGAGAGATAAGCCGTCCCATTAAACAGAACTTTGTAGGGTGGGGGCGAGCAGCTGAGCTAGGAGAGGTGGAGAGATAAGCAGTTCACTATGAGCAGCAAGACTCAGAGGAGAAAGTGGAATTGAGGTAGGAAAAGTTACGGGGAGCGAGGGAATAGACTCAAGTGAGGAGGAGGAGGAGGTTCAGGATTCTGTTGTAAACACTAACCATGAAGGTTTCGAATTGGCTACTATTGATTTGGTATTACAACATTAACAGAAATCCTATTCATCATCGATAATAAATGGGGGAGGATATGGTCCTTTGAGGTTTGGACAGGACATTTTAAGCCAATAGGGCAGGAAAATAGATTGAGATAGAAAAATGTGGATTTTATAAGCAGTAAAATTAAATTTTGAAAATAAATATGAAGCAGTTCTTAGGGATGGTAAATTACTGTAGATAATGTATCCAAAACTATGCAACATATATTCAATTATTAATGAGACTGATTTAAGATTATCCCATGTTATTGTTAGATAAAATACAGTGGGCTCCTGAAGGAGAGATTTCATTAGTACAGAAAGAATATGATATGGTTAGCATTCATTTTGGCTTTATTTGATCATTAGAAGATTTTTATTCAAATAGAATAAAGTTGAAACAGTGAGACACTTAGTCAATAGTTGGTAACAACCCATATTTGATACTGACTGCTATGAGAACGAGCAAAAGACAGATAGGAGGAAGGGCAGACGGAGAAGCCCTGCCCACACTACTGAGACATTGATGTTTTGAGAGCAGAGAGGAGGTGAAAAAATGGGGGGGGGGGGGGGGGGGGGGGGGGGGGGCAGGAAATGAGCAAGATAGAATACAAAATAAATAAATAAAAAGGTGTGTGTGTGTGTGTTCCAGCTGTGACGTGACCTTCGAGGGTCTTGCTTTCCGTCTGTGTGAGCTGATGAGCTGATTAATGTGGACATGTCGGGTGAGAGCCCTGCTGCTGAACTTCATTAGAATTTGTGTGTGTTTTAACACACACACACACGTGCGCGCACGCACACACACACACAGTATAAATGAGTCATACACACTAGATAGGTACAGTTACTAAATATCCTCAATGTGGAATTTTGCAACAAGTCATAATTCTGAGAATCCATTCCTTTTTACACTGGCCTCAAGAAAGTTTCATCTTCACCGTTGAGGGGAAATTAAAATATTAGCGATCTGACTGAGCTGTCATGCTGTTTGTAAATACTGGCGTGTGTGTGTGTGTGTGTGTGTGTGTGTGTGTGTGTGTGTGTGTGTGTGTGTGTGTGTGTGTGTTAGTAAGGTAATCATCAGATGTGTCATAGAGACATCATTAAGAGTTGTCTCTCCTCTCTCTCATTCCTCACTGGACTTTGGTAGATGGAAAGATAAACACTTCCTGTATGAAGATGAAGATGTTACTGCAGAGACACAAACATCTTGTCCAGATAAAGGGATAAAAAGGAGAAGCCACACAGTTTTTAGTATTTATGTGGGATACATCTGTTGATGTGCTCTTGAGCAAGGCATTTAACCTTAAGTCACTCTGTATATGAGTGTATGCTAAACGACTAAAATGTACATAAAATCGAAAGAAGTGTAAAATCTTTAAAGCATCAAAGTAATGGCAGTGGGTGAAGTAAGTGAGTTTTTATCTGTCACTAGGAAAGCACTTCTGGCATGATTGAAAATGATGGAGGAGGGCTGACAATGACACTCAGTGAAGAGAAAAAGAGTTACATATATCTGAACCTGGCACAGCAGCTGAACAAAAAGTATAAAGTAATACACTCTAACATTGTTTAATTGCTAGCGCAGACTGGACTCTGAAATGGATACAGCACGTCCCTTTATTTTAGTCACCCAGATTGGCCGAGACGTAACATAGTAACCATAAATCTTGAGACTCTCAAATTAGTATACATTACGTTTGGTATGGTTACAGAATATTTTTACTATCAACATTTCATTTGTTTGTATTTTTCCCCCTTTTCAGTTATGAACTTGTCTCATTGTTGCAACTCCCCAATGGGCTCGGGAGATGCGAAGGTTAAGTCATGCGTCCTCTGAAACATTTGTCGTGGTTGAAGAACAAGTTTTAATGACTCCAACCTAAGTGTATGTAAACTTCCGACTTCAACTGTATATGGGGGATACAACCCCCCCAGCTCTTCAGATTTGCTGCAAAGAGACAAAATCATTACATCATTTGCTTTGTTACCGTCCATATGTATATAACATTCTATTGCTTTCAAGAATTTTGTATAATAATGTATTGTATAATAAATTATTGATTAAAAAATTGAGAGATTTCAATCCGTTTTGCGTGTCAGTTCATGTGCCTAGGAATCGGTACATCAAAAATCTATTCCCAACTTTTTTTTCAATCTTTATGGTACAGCTTTACATTTTTTGGTCCTTAAATGAAACTCGTATACTTTTTTATTTAGCACAATTTTCTTTTACCTCGTAAGAATCCTCCCCTTTTTTTCAATTTTTGCCTAAAATGACACACCCAAACTAACTGCCTGTAGCTCAGGCCCTGAAGCAAGGATATGCATATTCTTGGTACCAATTGAAGGAAACACTTTGAAGTTTGTAGGAGAATATAACACAATAGATCTGGTAAAAGATAACACAAAGAAAAAACAAACCATTAATTTCTATTTTTTTGTGCCATTATTTTTGAAATGCAAGAGAAGACCATCATTAATTATTTCAGCCCAGGTGCAATTTAAATGTTGGCCATTAGCTGGCATCAGTGTATGTACACAGTTTTAGACTGATCCAATAAACCATTGCATTTCTCTTAAAAATGTTGTATCAAGAGTGCCCAAATGTGCCTAATTTGTTTATTAATAACTTTTCATGTTCAAAACTGTGCACTCTCCTCAAACAATAGCATGGTATTATTTCACAGTAATATCTACTGTAAATTGGACAGTGCAGTTAGATTAACAAGAATTTAAGCTTTCTGACAATCTCAGATATGTCTATGTCCAGAGAAATGTTCTTGTTACTTACAACCTCATGCTAACCACATTAGCTCATCGTCCCATGGACAGGACACCGATCCCGAAGAAGAACAATTTTGGTCTTTAATTAATGCAGGGCCGACAGACAAGTTCCTTACTTTTGCCCTTTCCACTTGCCTCTTCCATTCTTGCGGTAATGCTGCAATTAGTTGGTAGTAATTTTAAAAAATTGAAAAAATAATGATGTTATTTTTTATCAATTAGTATATTTGAGTTAAACCACAACGTTTGTTGTTAAATTTGTTCAGTTGTTTCTGGTGGAATAGAGACTGCCAGAGGTCCGGACAACAGGCCCCCCGATTTGACACACTAAACTATGTCTGCGAAGTAGTTGGTGAACCAGGGGAGGCAGTCATTTGAGAAACCAAGGCTATTGAGTCTGTCGATAAGAATACGGTGATTGACAGAGTCGAAAGCCTTGGCCAGGTCGATGAAGACGGCTGCACAGTACTGTCTTTTTTCGATGGCGGTTATGATATCGTTTAGTACCTTGAGTGTGGCTAAGGTGCACCTATGACCAGCTCAGAAACCGGAGAAGGTACGGTGGGATTCGAAATGGTCAGTGATCTGTTTATTAACTTGGCATTCAAAGACTTTAGAAAGGCAGGGCAGGATGGATATAGGTCGATGGAAATAGGTCTATAACAGAGAGGGTCCAAATTGTCTAGCCCAGCTGATTTGTACAGGTCCATGTTTTGCAGCTCTTTCAGAACATCTGCGATCTGGATTTGGGTGAAGGAGAAGCTGGGGAGGCTCGGGCAAGTAGCTGCGGGGGGTGCGGTGCTGTTGGCCAGGGTTGGGGTAGCCAGGAGGAGAGCATGGCCAGCCGTAGAGAAATGCTTATTGAAACTTTCGATTCTCATGGATTTATCGGTGGTGACCGTGTTACCTATCCTCAGTGCAGTGGGTAGATTGGAGGAGGTATTCTTGATCACCATGGACTTTAGAGTGTCCCAAAACTTTTTGGAGTTAGAGCTACAGCAGGCACATTTCTGTTTGAAAAAGCTAGCCTTTGCTTTCCTGACTGGCTGTGTGTGTTGGTTCCTGACTTCCATGAAAAGTTGCATATCGCGGGGACTATTCAATGCTATTGCAGTCCGCCACAGGATGTTTTTGTGCTGGTTGAGGGCAGTCAGGTCTGGAGTGAACCAAGGGCTATATCTGTTCTTAGTTCTACATTTTTTGAAAGGAGCATGCTTATATAAGATGGTGAGGAAATTACTTTTAAAGAACGCCCTGGCATCCTCGACTGACGGGACGAGGTCAATATCCTTCCAGGATACCCAAGCCAGGTCGATTAGAAAGGCCTGCTTGCAGAAGTGTTTTAGGGAGTGTTTGACAGTGATGAGGGGTGCTCGTTTGACCGCGGCCACTTAGCGGATGCAGACAATGAGGCAGTGATCGCTGATATCCTGATTGAAAACAGGAGAGGTGTATTTGGATGGCAAGTTGGTCAGGATAATATCTATGAGGGTGCCCATGTTTACGGATTTAGGGTTGTACCTGTTGGTTTCCTTGATAATTTGTGTGAGATTGAGGGCATCTACCTGAGATTGTAGGACTGCTGGGGTGTTAAGCATATCCCAGTTTAGGTCACCTAACAGAACGAACTCTGAAGATAGATGGGGGGCAATCAATTCACATATGGTGTCCAGGGCACAGCTGGGAGCTGAGGTGTGTCTATCTCAGGAGTCAACAGTGAGAGACTTATTTCTGGAGAGATTCATTTTTACAATTAGAAGCTCGAACTGTTTGGGCATAGACCTGCAAAGTATGACAGCAAACTATCTCTGCAGTAGATTGCAACTCCTCTCCCTTTGGCAATTCTGTCTTGACGGAAAATGTTGTAGTTGGGTATGGAAATCTCAAAATGTTTGGTGGCCAGGATTCAGACACGGCAAGGACATCAGGGTTGGCGGAGTGTGCTAAAGCAGTGAGTAAAACAAACTTAGGGAGGAGGCTTCTGATGTTAACATGCATGAAACCAAGGCTTTTTGATTACAGAAGTCAACAAATCAGAGTGCTTGGGGACACGCAGGGCCTGGCTTAGCCTCCACATCACCCGAGGAACAGAGGAGGATTAGGATGAGGGTACAGCTATAGGCTAGCAAAAGGAGGAGGTGTCTGAGGCATGTACATGGAGACTAGGGGCTCCGCAGTAAACTAAAACATTGATAAGTATCCTAAACAACAGTATACAAGTCATATTAACATTTGAGACACAGCATTTAAAGTAGTCCGGGGTAGGTAGAAGAGTCTGCTCTGACGCCCGGCAAAGGACGGTTGAAGGCACAGATGATGGAATTACATCTGCGGACCAGTTGTGGTGGTACGGCGGGGCGGCGCTGTGTCGACGAAGGGACCGGGCCAGATGGCGAAAGAGGTACTGTAGTTGTGGTAATTTCGTTTGCTAGCCGGGAGATGCAACTTGCTCAGGGCTAGCTTCGGGGCTGGGTCACTCAGTGGCAGCTAGCTAGCTGTGATGATCAATGGTCCAGGGTTTACGGCAGGAATCCGGCGTTGTAGTGGATAAAAACAGTCCGAGGCTGGCAGGTATTATTATTATTAATAATTTTGCACGCCCAATTTTTCAGTTTTTGATTTGTTAAAAAAGTTTTAAATATCCAATAAATGTCGTTCCACTTCATGATTGTGTCCCACTTGTTGTTGATTCTTCACAAAAAAATACAGTTTTATATCTTTATGTTTGAAGCCTGAAATGTGGCAAAAGGTCGCAAAGTTCAAGGGGGCCGAATACTTTCGCAAGGCACTGTATATACGAAAAATGATTACACCCACAAATGAATACATACACTACATGACCACAAGTATGTGGACACCTGCTCGTCGAACATCTCATTCCAAAATCATGGGCATTAATATGGAGTTGGTCCCCTATTTGCTACTATGACAGCCTCCAGTCTTCTGGGAAGGCTTTCCACTAGATGTTGGAACATTGCTGCGGGGTCTTGATTCCATTCAGCCACAAGAGCATTAGTGAGGTCGGGCTCTGATGTTGGGCTGTTAGGCCTGGCTTGTAGTCAACGTTCCAATTCATCCCAAAGGTGTTGGATGGGGTTGAGGTTAAGGCTCTGTGCAGTCCAGTCAAGTCCTTCCACACCGATCTTGACAAACCATTTCTGTATGGACCTCACTTTGTTGACAGGGCATTGTCATGCTACAAAGTTGGAAGCAGAGAATCATCTAGAATGTCATATAGTGTTAAGTGTTAAGATTTGCCTTCATTGGAACTAAGTGGCCTAGTGTGAACCATGAATAACAGCCCCACCCCATTATTCCCATTCCACCATACTTTACAGTTGGCACTATTCCGAATGCAGGTAGCGTTCTACTGGCATCCACCAAACCCAGATTCGTCCGTTGGACTGACAGATGGTGAAGCGTAATTCATCACTCCAGGGAACGCATTTCCACCGCTCCAGAGTCCAATGGTGGCGAGCTTAACAATCCAGCCAACACTTGGCATTGCGCGTGGTGATCTCAGGCTTGTGTGCAGCTGCTCGGCCATTTCAGGATGCTCCCGACAGTTTGTGTGCTGACGTTGCTTCCAGGGGCAGTTTAGAACTTGGTAGTGAGTGTTGCAACCGAGGACAGACAATTTATAGGCACTATGCGCTTCAGCACTCAGTGGTCCCATTCTTTGAGCTTGTGTGGCCTACCACTTTGCTGCTGAGCCATTGTTGCTCCTAGACGTTTCCACACAATAACAGCACTTACAGTTGATCGGGGCAGCTCTAGCAGGGCAGAATTTGAAGGTGTGTCCACATACGTTTGTACATAAACTGTACCATACAAAATATAAAATATCTAAATGGAATGTCTTGGATTTACGTACAGAATATTACAAACTGCTATGAGAGCACGTTGAGTCACCTGATGTCTTGTGTGTCTGGAATTGGGAGCATCAGGGTGGTGTGAGTAATTTGGCCAAACATAAAAGCCTGCTGGCATATGCTTGGACAGATGTTACTGTCTGACTGGGGAGAATATATTGATTCATAATGAGGTCTATGTAGTGTATCTATTTTGTCTTTATTTATTTATTTAATTCCCCCTTTACTTTTTAAAATAAAATAAAATATGTTTTTAATTTGATCTAAGAGATGTATTATAATACTGGGTACACATCAGAGTAAGTGCAGCAGACAACATGTGTGAACAATATGTGCAAGGTGTGGGTTGATGGCACTCCCCTCACCATGATAATATATCCTTGTAACTCTGATTATCGGCATGACAACAGGAGCATTACCATAGAATTGTGAAGCACTACTTTAGATGGTAGCTGTGATTACATCAATGCTACAGGTATAATATAAGGAACTTTGTTCAACTCGGGTTGAAATGAAGATTGTGCCATGTTTTGATCTTGGACCCCACCGCACCAATGTTTATCCGTAAATGAGGGCCTGTGGGAGTGTTGTTTCTCTTTCTCTATTTCTTTCTCTCGTTCTTTCTCTCTTTCTCTCAGCAGGCCTGTTTATTGTCACACCTCCGCCTGTATTTCTCCTCCTCCTCCACGGTGAACACTACAGGCATTGTCTCTGTGCCCTTTCTTCTAACTGTAAGTCTCTTTGGATGAGAGAAACTGCCACAATAACAAACAGCCAGCTGACATTCTGGGTCTTTCTGCCAGCACTTGTGTTGAACCCCACTGTTAATACCCTTTAGTCATCACCACAGTATGTGATTACTTTAAATTGCACTCTTCTATTGTAACGCTCTGATTGTTTTTTAGATGTTTCTCAAGCTGTTTACCCTGCGTAGTGGCTGTGGGAGACAGAGTGAACTGCAACCTGTTTCTATTGCTTATATTACCACGGTAACTGTCCGGCTCTAGGGACCATAACAATTTATTTTTTATTTTTTTACCAATTTGCATCTTACTTGTATATGGATTTCCACATAGAGGGTTTGATTGAACATCAGTATATCTGTGCACCTTTCTCCTTCTCTCCACCTCCTTGGCTTTGTTAGAGACATGTCATGTTTCTGAGTGGTCCCAGACAGACGCAGTGAGGCATGCAGACCTGGCTGTCCAGAACTTGACTTGTCTGGATATGACATGAGACTTGAGAGACAGTTGAGAGTTTGTGCACAGACTTTTAATAAGATATTGGATGGACTATAGAGCACATCTCACATTTATAAATAGGACGTTTACAGCATAGCCTAATCAGAATGAGTGTTGCTACTGCCAATTTCATGAAACTGTCATAGCTCTTCTGTGCTTAAATCTAAGGCCGGGATTCAATCTGATCGCCCCTTTTGGCTATGCACCTAAGCTTTGTGTTTCCCCTTAAAGGGATAGTTAAAGATTATGGCAATTAAGCCCTATTTTCTATTTACCCAGAGTCAGATTAAATCATGGACACTATTTTTATGTCTCTGTATGCAGTTTGAAGGAAGTTGAAGGTCTATGGGATCCGCTAGCTGATTGTGCTTATGCTAGCTGATCCGATAGACTTTCAGTTATTGCACTAACGCTCGTTAGAAATTGCTCCAGAAACTAACTTGAACTTCTTTCAAACCATATGCAGAGATATAAACAAGGTATCCATGAGTTCATCTGACTTTGGGTAACTATCCCTTTAAGCTGTGAGACTTTTCCATTTCATATGTGAGAAGAACCAAATGCAATTGGAACCTTTCAGAATGTTCTCTCAGAACAGTCTGAAACTGAGATACTGTAAGAAAGACCTCAGAAATCACCACTGCCCATCTGACACGCTGACTGACTCACCCTCATCACCTCAACACATAAAGACAGACTGATTCCAGGCCTGCTTGTCTAAGATATTTGATGGGAACCGTATTGAAGGATGGGGGGAGGAGAATACGGTGAGAGAGAAAGAGAGAAGGAGAGGTGAGTGGGCGGACTCTGCGAAGCCATGCTTGAAAAGAGATGGGGAAATGAACCTGATACATTATCTAAAAAACCCTAGGCCTAGAGTGGGACGGAGGGAAGAGATGATGGAGACAATCTATGAAAGGGTAGAACACGACAGATGGCAGGAGCACGTGCCACGGATGAATGAAATATCAGGACAAGAATGAAAGCCAACACCTCCACGTTCCAGAGATGTCATCGATCATTAGCTAGATCTTTATCTTGATCCTCGCGCCTTACGATAAGAGTATTTCAATGTGAAAGGGATATTCAGCCACACTAAGCAGACAATGAGTGACAGAGACTGTAAGGTAATTCCTTTCCCCTTTGCAAGGGAGGGCTAGTTGATGTGTGAGTGTGAGGTAGAAAATAACACTGTACGTGTCAAACCACTCCACTACATGTGATTCTTGGTCCTCGGTTCGACGTCCTTCTATAAATACCAACCATCATCCAAAAAACACTTCGCAGTGAGTCACACAGAAGGTGCCCTAATAATACCAAAGCAAAGCACAGAACAGGAAGAATGGAGGGAAGGATGGAAAGATGGAGAAAGGATGGAGAAAAGGGCCCTGAAGGACCTGATTTGATTAAACGACTACTTCAGTCCATTTCCTCCTCTCCCTCCGGCGATGTGTCGATGCCGTTCATTGAGCTCGGTACCAGCGGGAATCCTTCCTGCCGTCGGCAGCGTTCTAAATAGACTTAAACAACCCATCTACTGTGTCTCATAATATATACAGTGCCTTGCGAAAGTATTCGGCCCCCTTGAACTTTGCGACCTTTTGCCACATTTCAGGCTTCAAACATAAAGATATAAAACTGTGTTTTTTTTTGAAGAATCAACAACAAGTGGGACACAATTATGAAGTGGAACGACAATTATTGGATATTTCAAACTTTTTTAACAAATCAAAAACTGAAAAATTGGGTGTGCAAAATTATTCAGCCCCTTTACTTTCAGTGCAGCAAACTCTCTCCAGAAGTTCAGTGAGGATGTCTGAATGATCCAATGTTGACCTAAATGACTAATGATGATAAATACAATCCACCTGTGTGTAATCAAGTCTCCGTATAAATGCACCTGCACTGTGATAGTATCAGAGGTCCGTTAAAAGCGCAGAGAGCATCATGAAGAACAAGGAACACACCAGGCAGGTCCGAGATACTGTTGTGAAGAAGTTTAAAGCCGGATTTGGATACAAAAAGATTTCCCAAGCTTTAAACATCCCAAGGAGCACTGTGCAAGCGATAATATTGAAATGGAAGGAGTATCAGACCACTGCAAATCTACCAAGACCTGGCCGTCCCTCTAAACTTTCAGCTCATACAAGGAGAAGACTGATCAGAGATGCAGCCAAGAGGCCCATGATCACTCTGGATGAACTGCAGAGATCTACAGCTGAGGTGGGAGACTCTGTCCATAGGACAACAATCAGTCGTATATTGCATAAATCTGGCCTTTATGGAAGAGTGGCAAGAAGAAAGCCATTTCTTAAAGATATCAATAAAAAGTGTTGTTTAAAGTTTGCCACAAGCCACCTGGGAGACACACCAAACATGTGGAAGAAGGTGCTCTGGTCAGATGAAACCAAAATTGAACTTTTTGGCAACAATGCAAAACGTTATGTTTGGCGTAAAAGAAACAGCTGAACACACCATCCCCACTGTCAAACATGGTGGTGGCAGCATCATGGTTTGGGCCTGCTTTTCTTCAGCAGGGACAGGGAAGATGGTTAAAATTGATGGGAAGATGGATGGAACCAAATACAGGACCATTCTGGAACAAAACCTGATGGAGTCTGCAAAAGACCTGAGACTGGGACGGAGATTTGTCTTCCAACAAGACAATGATCCAAAACATAAAGCAAAATCTACAATGGAATGGTTCAAAAATAAACATATCCAGGTGTTAGAATGGCCAAGTCAAAGTCCAGACCTGAATCCAATCGAGAATCTGTGGAAAGAACTGAAAACTGCTGTTCACAAATGCTCTCCATCCAACCTCACTGAGCTCGAGCTGTTTTGCAAGGAGGAATGGGAAAAAATGTCAGTCTCTCGATGTGCAAAACTGATAGAGACATACCACAAGCGACTTACAGCTGTAATCGCAGCAAAAGGTGGCGCTACAAAGTATTAACTTAAGGGGTCTGAATAATTTTGCACGCCCAATTTTTCAGTTTTTGATTTGTTAAAAAAGTTTGAAATATCCAATAAATGTCGTTCCACTTCATGATTGTGTCCCACTTGTTGTTGATTCTTCACAAAAAAATACAGTTTTATATCTTTATGTTTGAAGCCTGAAATGTGGCAAAAGGTCGCAAAGTTCAAGGGGGCCGAATACTTTTGCAAGGCACTGTAAATGAATGGGAATTTAAATGACACGTACGTTTGTTAGTGGAGGCTATTTGGGAGAGAGTCAGAATAGTGACTGAATTGAGATCCGGCTGCCTGGAACACTCAACAGAGCGTTTTCTTTTTTACTAACAAGCATATATCAAGTGTTGAACAGCCTTTCATTCTGAACACTCTTAGAAAAAAGGGTTCCAGCTGTCCCCATAGGAGAACCCTTATTGGTTCCAGGCAGACTGTTTTGGTTTCAGGTAGAACGCTTTTCAGTTCCATGTAGAACCCTCCTTGGAAAGGGTTCTTCATGGAACCCCAAAGGGTTCTACATGGAAACAAAAAGGGGTCTTCAAAGAATTCTCCTATGGGGACAGCCGAAGAACCATTTTAGGTTCTAGATAGTACACTTTTAGAAAACAAAGTGCTAAGGTTTAAAGTCAGGTTTGTGTAGTAGCCTATGTGAGTCATATTCATCCATCATTCAACAGGACTTGTGATGTTTTGGTGATTTTTGTCAGCCCTTCACACCTTCCCAAGGCCGTGCACAGACCTTTGAAGGGGCATAGGCTTTTATTTTTTGTCAGCATCACCACCTTAAAAGAGAAGGCAGAGGGGTAGGCTATCAGCTTATCATAGCTAATATAGTAGATTATATAAATCAGGTAGTAAGCAATGCTGTTGAAACAATCTAACTAGTCCTTACCTGTAATTGGAGCCTGTTCCGCTCTGCACGTTCCTGTTCCCACCTCTAGACCCCTCTCTCTCTGCATGTTCCTGTTCCCACTCTTAGACCTCTCTCTCTCTCTGCATGTTCCTGTGCCCACTCTTAGACATCTCTCTCTCTGCATGTTCCTGTTCCCACTCTTAGATCTCTCTCTCTCTCTGCAAGTTCCTGTTCCCACCTCTAGACCTCTCACTCTGCATGATCCTGTTGCCACCTTTAGACCTCTCTCTCTCTGCACGTTCCTGTTCCCACTCTTAGACATCTCTCTCTCTACACGTTCCTGTTCCCACTCTTAGACCTCTCTCTCTCTGCACGTTCCTGTTCCCACTCTTAGATCTCTCTCTCTCTGAACGTTCCTGTTCCCACTCTTAGATATTTCTCTCTCTGAATGTTCCTGTTCCCACTCTTAGATCTCTCTCTCTGAACGTTCCTGTTCCCACTCTTAGATCTCTCTCTCTGAACGTTCCTGTTCCCACTCTTAGATCTCAATCTCTGAACGTTCCTGTTCCCACTCTTAGATCTCTCTCTCTCTCTCTCTGCACATTCCTGTTCCCACTCTTAGATCTCTCTCTCTCTCTCTCTCTGAACGTTCCTGTTCCACTCTTAGATCTATCTCTCTCTGAACGTTCCTGTTCCCACTCTTAGATCTCTCTCTCTCTGAACGTTCCTGTTCCCACTCTTAGACCTCTCTCTCTGCACGTTCCTGTTCCCACTCTTAGATCTCTCTCTCTATGAACGTTCCTGTTCCCACTCTTAGATCTCTCTCTCTGAACGTTCCTGTTCCCACTCTTAGATCTCAATCTCTTAAAGTTCCTGTTCCCACTCTTAGATCTCTCTCTCTCTCTGAACGTTGCTGTCCCCACTCTTAGACCTCTCTCTCTGCACATTCCTGTTCCCACTCTTAGATCTCTCTCTCTCTCTCTGAACGTTCCTGTTCCACTCTTAGAACTCTCTCTCTCTGAACGTTCCTGTTCCCACTCTTAGATCTCTCTCTCTATGAACGTTCCTGTTCCCACTCTTAGATCTCTCTCTCTGAACGTTCCTGTTCCCACTCTTAGATCTCTCTCTCTCTGAACGTACCTGTTCCCACTCAAAGATCTCGCTCTCTGAACGTTCCTGTTACCACTCTTAGATCTCAATCTCTTAAAGTTCCTGTTCCCACTCTTAGATCTATCTCTCTCTGTGCACGTTCCTGTTCCCACTCTTAGATCTCTCTCTCTCTGAACGTTCCTGCTCCCACTCTTAGATCTCTCTCTCTGAACGTTCCTGCTCCCACTTAGATCTCTCTCTCTCTGCACGTTCCTGCTCCCACCCTTAGATCTCTCTCTCTCTCTGAACATTCCTGTTCCCACTCTTAGACCCCTCTCTCTGCACGTTCCTTTTCCCACTCTTAGATCTCTCTCTCTATGAACGTTCCTGTTCCCACTCTTAGATCTCTCTCTCTGAACGTTCCTGTTCCCACTCTTAGATCTCTCTCTCTCTGAACGTACCTGTTCCCACTCAAAGATCTCTCTCTCTGAACGTTCCTGTTACCACTCTTAGATCTCAATCTCTTAAAGTTCCTGTTCCCAATCTTAGATCTCTCTCTCTGTGCACGTTCCTGTTCCCACTCTTAGATCTCTCTCGCTCTCTGAACGTTCCTGTTCCCACTCTTAGATCTCTCTCTCTGAACGTTCCTGCTCCCACTTAGATCTCTCTCTCTCTGCACGTTCCTGCTCCCACCCTTAGATCTCTCTCTCTCTCTGAACGTTCCTGTTCCCATTCTTAGATCTCTCTCTCTCTGAACGTTCCTGTTCCCACTCATAGATCTCTCTCTCTCTGAACGTTCCTTTTCCAACCTCTAGACCTCTCTCTCTCTGAACGTTCCTGTTCCCACTCTTAGATATCTCTCTCTCTGAACATTCCTGTTCCCACTCTTAGATCTCTCTCTCTCTCTCTGAACGTTCCTGTTCCAACTCTTAGATCTCTCTCTCTCTGAACGTTCCTGTTCCCACTCTTAGACCTCTTTCTCTGCACATTCCTGTTCCCACTCTTAGATCTCTCTCTCTCTGACCGTTCCTGTTCCGACTCTTCGATCTCTCTCTCTCTCTGAACGTTCCGGTTCCCACTCTTAGATCTCTCTCTCTCTCTGCACATTCCTGTTCCCACTCTTAGATCTCTCTCTCTCTCTCTGAACGTTCCTGTTCCACTCTTAGATCTCTCTCTCTCTGAACGATTCTGTTCCCACTCTTAGATCTCTCTCTCTCTGAACGTTCCTGTTCCCACTCTTAGATCTCTCTCTCTCTGAACGTTCCTGTCCCCACTCTTAGACCTCTTTCTCTGCACATTCCTTTTCCCACTCTTAGATCTCTCTCTCTGAACGTTCCTGTTCCCACTCTTAGATCTCTCTCTCTGAACGTTCCTGTTCCCACTCTTAGATCTCTCTCTCTCTGAACGTTCCTGTTCCCACTCTTAGATCTCTCTCTCTCTGAACGTTCCTGTTCCCACTCTTAGATCTCTCTCTCTGAACATTCCTGTTCCCACTCTTAGATCTCTCTCTCTGAACGTTCCTGTTCTCACTCTTAGATCTCTCTCTCTTTGAACATTCCCTTTCCCACTCTTAGATTTCTCTCTCTGAACGTTCCTGTTCCCACTCTTAGATCTCTCTCTCTATGCACGTTCCTGTTCCCACTCTTAGATCTCTCTCTCTGAACGTTCCTGTTCCCACTCTTAGATCTCTCTCTCTGAACGTTCCTGCTCCCACTTAGATCCCTCTCTCTCTGCATGTTCCTGCTCCCACCCTTATATCTCTCACTCTCTCTGAACATTCCTGTTCCCACTCTTAGATCTCCCTCTCTCTCTGAACGTTCCTGTTCTCACTCTTAGATCTCTCTCTCTCTTTGAACATTCCCTTTCCCACTCTTAGATCTCTCTCTCTCTGAACGTTCCTGTTCCCACTCTTAGATCTCTCTCTCTAAACGTTCCTGCTCCCACTTAGATCTCTCTCTCTCTGCACGTTCCTGCTCCCACCCTTAGATCTCTCACTCTCTCTGAACGTTCCTGTTCCCACCTCTAGACCT